>NC_090732.1:54614539-54622039 GCF_036898095.1 Palaemon carinicauda | reverse complement strand
TTGCATATTATATGTAACCTACCCAGCATTCAAAGGAGATATGCAGGTCTCAGTGCATGTCGTTAGCCAAAGTTTGCATCAAGTATTGGAACAAATTACATCTAGCCAGGAAGGTTTGAATAAATGTAGGAACAAAGATATTACTTTCGTTCAATTATATCATGCAGAATAAGGGGTAGGAAAAATATTCACATATGGGCTTTATTATAAAATTTAGGGTGAAATAAGACGCACAAAAACCATAAGACATTTATTGACGAGCAATAAATAAAGATCAACATACATGTATCAAAATGTAAAACTGCAATTGAAAACTCATATTAATAACATAGACAAGATGACATAAACAGAAATGCTTGTGTTATCTGAAAAGGAAAACTTTGCCACCACACATGTAAATTTTCGTTAGAAAATGTAATGTCTTTCTGAGAATTCATCTATTTACACTTGTGTAAGAAACACGCGGCACTAGTGTTCAATCTATGTTACATCACCTTAGTATATCGGAACAGTCCATAATGTCACCGTGATGACAAGTCACTACTATGTTGCGCTCTAAGTGCCAACCTATGCACCCTTTGAATTAAAGTCCCATGTAATTCACTGTTCCTCGCAGCACTAAGCGGCAGGTTTTAGCACACTACCTGCCGCTACCACGAAACGCTTGACTTCCTGCACTTGCTTCGCATAGTATTTGAAGAACACCCTGGATGATTTCCATCCAGTAAACGAACGAAGACTCTCGAAGTCCATCAGCTGGAAGAAGTTCAAGGAAGAGGCAACCTTCCTAGGATCATGACCTGCGGGTATACTGTCAGGATCCGCTCTGCGAATGAAGTAGGTGACCTTCGACCTTAGTAGCTTAAGTGACAGGTTTGAAACCGATGTTTCTCCTTTAAAGAGCTGTCCTCGCCCGAAGTCTGAAGTTCTGCGAAGATAGACCTTTAGACTCTCCACTGGATACAGAGAGACATCTTCCTTCAGACGGCAGATTCTCTCCAGAGACCCCATCTCTTAGTGGGTAGCTTGTTCTTGGCGAGAAACGTTGGGTCAGGAAAGAGGGTGAGCTCACCCGTTTCAGCAAACTGGATATGGCCCTCTTCCCTAGATAATGCCACAATTTCACTAACTCTAGCCCCTGAGGCTAGAGCAAACAAGAAAATAACTTTCTGAGTCAAATCTTTCAGAGGGCAAGTCTCATTGTCCAAACCTGAGGCAAAATGTAGCACCCTATCAAGAGACCACGAGATGGGCCTTGGAAGTGCTGCAGGTCTAAGTCTGGCACAGGCCTTAGGTATCTTATTAAAAATTTCACTAGACAAGTCTATCTGGAAGGCATACAGTAAGGGTCTTGTCAAGGCAGATTTACACGTAGAGATCGTGTTGGCTGCCAAACCTTGTCCATGAAGGTGAATAAAGAAAGACAAGCAGAAATCCATCGAGATTTCCTTAGGATTCTTTGCCTTGACAAAGGCCACCCATTTCTTCCAAGATGACTCATATTGCCTTCTAGTAGCTTTTGACTTAAATTCGTCCAAGAAGTCTAGACTTTCTTTCGAAATTCCGAACCTTTTCTTTACGGCTAGGGAGAGAAAATCATGAGATGAAGGTCTCGGGTTTTCTGTAATGAAGCGAAGACAGTCAACTTCTGAACTTGTTGAAACAGAACTGGGTCTGGCAGAGGAATCAGCTTCGGGTGTAATTCCAGAATCAAGGGGAACCAGTTGCTCCGCCCCGGAGCAACTGGGGAGTCACTAGGGCTGCTGTTCTCTGAAGGGATCTCAGCTTGTTGAGGACCTTCAACAGAAGGTTGGGTGGAGGGAACAGGTAAATCCTGGTCCATCTGTCCCAGTCCAAGGACATGGCGTCCACTGCTTCCGCTCGAGGGTCCTCGTACGGGGCCACGTATCGAGTAAGTTTCTTGTTGTCGCTCGTTGCAATGAGATCGATCTGCAGTTCCGGGACTTGATGCAAGATGAAGGAGAATGATTCTGCGTCTAGGGACCATTCTGACTCTATCGGAGCTATCCTGGATAGAGCGCCCGCTGTCACATTGCGGAACCCTTGAAGGTGAAGTGCTGATAAGTGCCATCTCTTCTTTTCCGCTAGTCGGAAGATGGACAACATCACTTGGTTGAGTTGAGGCGATCTTGAGCCTTGACGATTCAGACATCTGACCACCACATCGTTGTCTAGAATCAGTCTTATGTGGACTGAAGGACGAGGGGACAATTTCTTCAATGTGAGAAAGACTGCCATGGCCTCCAAGATGTTGATGTGAAACGTTTTGAACAGGGAGGACCAAGTTCCTTGAGTCTTGCGCTGATGGGAGTGACCCCCGCCCCCATTCTTCCAATGATGCGTCCGTATGGATGACAACTGAGGGTGGAGGCAGTTGTAGAGGTATTGACCTCTTGAACTTGCTGGCCTCCGACCATGGCTTGAGGACTGATCGAAGCCGAGATGGGAGTGGTCTCTTGAGATCTCTTCGAGCGTTTGATGCATATCTTCTCCAGACTCCTGATACATCTTTTAGCTGTGCTTTCAGAACTGGGTCTGTCACTGAAGCAAACTGGAGGGAGCCCAGCACTCGCTCCTGTTGTCGTCTTGAAATCCACTTGGATTTGAGGAGTCTCTTGACAGATCCCGCTATCTCTCTCCTTTTCTTTAACGGAATGGAGAGGCAATGTGACTGTAATTCCCAATGTATGCCTAGCCATTGGAACTTCTGAGCTGGAGATAGTCGAGACTTTTTGGTGTTGATCTTGAATTCTAGATGTTCCAGGAAATGGATCACCTTCCTGGAGGCTTACAAGCATTCCGTTTCCAATGCTGCCCACACCAGCCAATCGTCCAGATAAGACACCATCTGGACGCCTTGTAGGCGTAGTTGTTAAATGATTGCCTCTGCAAGCTTTGTGAAGATCCTTGGGGCTATGATTAGCCCGAAGGGCATGGGTTTGAAAACGTAGTTTCTTTTTCGAAGCCTGAATCCTAGGTAGGAGGAGATCTGGCGATTCATTGGAATATGCCAATAAGCGTCCGCCATGTCTATGGAGACTGTGTATGCCCTTTTGGGCAATAGGGCCCTTATGTGTTGAAGGGTTAGCATCTTGAACTTCTTGTTCTCGATGAACTTGTTGAGAGGAGACAAATCCAGAATGACTCTGAGTTCGTCTGAGTCCTTCTTGGGAACACAAAACAGACTTCTTTGAAATTTGATGGACTTTGCCCTCTTGATCACCCGTTTGCTCAAGAGCTCTCGGACATATTCTTCCAGAACGGGGGTGGAGTGTTGGAAGAAGTGAGGAAATGATGGTGGAGCTGTCCTCCACCTCCAGCCTAGTCCATTCTTGATGATGCTGTGGGCCCAGGGATCGAAGGTCCAACGATCCCGGAAGAGTCGGAGTCTTCCTCCTACCGGAATCAACTCATTGTTTCTAATTCCCGGAGGGCTTTCCCCCTCGACCGGTTGCTCCCCTATCTCCTCTCCCTCTAGAGGGACGTCTTGAGGAGTCTCTACCTGAGCCTCTGCTTCTAGGGCGAAAGGTAGCGGTCTGCCTCTCATAGGCGGGAGTAAAGGCTGGTGACTGAGTCACCACCTGCTAGGGTACCAACTGGTAGGTAGGTTGGGGCTGTGCCACCAGCTGTGGTGCTGCGGTCACGGGAAGTTGATGCTCAGCCGGGCGAGTTGACACTCTTGGTCTTTTTGTCTTCCTCTTCGGTTGGGGACCCTCATCCGGAGAAGACTTCCGCTTTGCTGACATGCCCCACTTCTGGAGAAGATTCCTATTCTTCGTGGCAGCCTTGTCAACAATTTCTTTGACCAAGTCATGAGGGAAGAGATCTTTCCCCCAGATGTTGGAAGAAATCAACTTCCTGGGCTCGTGTTTAACCGTAGCCAAAGCAAACACAAACTCTCTACACGCCCTTCTTGCCCTCACGAAGTTGTAGAAATCTTTCGTCAAGGTCGCCAAATGAGTCTTGGCCAAGACCATGAACATGTCCGAGGTTCTCTGCTTGTCAGCCATCGTCTCCATGGACACCTGGAGGGAGAGAGAGGCAACAAGCCTCTCCTTTGTATCCTGTTCTCTACGAAGGAGAAACTCAGATAACTTGGGGAGGTTCTCGCTGAACTGGTGTCCAGCGATGTCAGCCTCCAGCTTCCCGACTGAGAAGGTTAGCTGAATGTCCTTCCAGTCTTTGTCATCGGGTGGTAGGGCCAGGGAGAGGGGCCCACACTCTTCCAGTGTAGGGCAAGGTTTCCCCGCTTCCACTGCCTTAATAACTGCCCTGAAGGATTTCTCTGCAAAGGGGAAGACCATAGTTGTAGGCGCAAGAAAAGATGGATGCTTCTTGCTCAGGGCCGGCATCTTGGAATTGGTGTAGCCCCTGTCCTTCAGGCTGCTGGTGAACAAAGCCTGAGCCTTTGAATGGTCAAATACTATATATATATATATATATATATATATATATATATATATATATATATATATATATATATATATATATATATATATATATATATGTATATATATATATACACACACACACACACACACATATATATATATATACATATATATATATATATATATATATATATATATATATATACTGTATATATAGATATATATACCAAAGGAGAGTGAGAGGGGGCGGTATTAAATGGAAAATAATTTGTCTTTATCACTTTATTAAAAAATTCACTCCTAGAATATCGGATAATATATATATATATATATATATATATATATATATATATATATATATATATATATATATATATATATATATAAACATAATACTCCATTTTCATTTGTTTTGGGTGAATTCAATGTTAAAGTAGACCAAACAACAGTAGGTAAATTTGGAGTAGGCACAAGAAATGACATATGAGACATGCTAGTACAAGTTGCTGAAAAAAAAAAAAACAATCTTAAGATCATGAGCACCTTCTTCTATGGAAAAGAACATAGATAATGAACATGGAAAAGTCCACGTGGGGAAACGAAAAATGAAATAGGTTTTATTCTCAGTGAAAAGGTCAACTTATTCAAAGATGTAAGAGTGTGAAACAAGTTAAAGTCAGGTAATCATAGAATGCGGAGATGTAAAATTTGTTTAGATCTAAGGAAAGAGAAGGAAAATTAATTTTAAGAAAAAATAAACACTCCTGTAATAAGAAAAAATCTAACGAGTTTAGTTTAGCAATATAAAATAGGTACTCCCAGCACGATTATGAATTGGAAGCAAGTAAAGAAGAAAAGAACGGAAATTCAACAAAATTTGTATTAGAATCAGCACAAGACAATGGAAAACTACTAGAAAATACTAGAAAATCTAATAAAGAAATATTGGGAATGAAGGAAAAATCTAAGAGAGATGAAATAGAATAGCAAACTAAAAAAAAAAAAAACTGAGCTATTCGTAAACACAATCAGACCAAATTTGAGGAAACACCGAGGAAACGCTAAAGAAAGGAAGAGGCATCAAATTGATAAAAAGAAGACTTGTAACAGGGTGCCAACAAACGTTTGATTTAAAGGAGGAAAATGGAAATATTGTCCACAATAGAGATGGGAGTGATGAAAATTGCTGAGGATTTCTATACAATGGTATACAATAGTGATATAAGAAATAACTTCACCAATAGAAATGAAGAAACACCCGAGCCTGTACCACAAGTAACAGTAGGAGAAGTAAAGAATGCATTGAGAAGGATAAAAAGAGGCAAAAATTCCGATTGAGAAACAAGTTGTATAGGGAGACCCTATCTCCCCTAAATTATTAAGAGCATTTCTAGAAGAAGCTTTTAAGAATTTAGATTGGAAAAATGTAGGAATTAATATTGATGGGGAATAACTTAACAACTTAAGATTTGCAGATGACATAGTTCTGTTTAGTGAATCATTTGAGGAATTACAAAAAATGTTAGAAGATTTGAATAGAGAAAGAAGATTTGTTGGAATGAAAATGAATATGTTATAAGTGAAGCTAAGATCCTTTTCAATGAAAATGCAGAGAGACGACAAATAAGAGTTATGAACGAGCCTATAGAGATTGTTAATGAATATACGTAATTAGGACAGACAGTAACTGTTTCCCCCGGACACAAGACCGAAATTAAACGAAGCCATATCATGGAATTCCCTTGTGAAAAATAAGAAATTAGCTTTTGTTTATGTTGTACAGTATGAAGCAAAAGTCTTGTTCCCCGATTTCTGTGATTTTTGCTCAAAATTCACTAACTGGAAACTCTTACCTTCTTCACATTTCTAATGACTCTAAGCCATAATGATGAAACATTTTTCAACTTCGCTCGATAAACGATGGTCCTATAGTTCACTAAGCATGGATCTAAAGTCTTTTCTCTATTACCCACCGTTATCCCTACAATAAGGGGTTGGTTGCCTGATGCACCCTCTCCAACGCTTTTGATCAAAGGGATCCTCTTCCACCAAACCACTTCTCTCCATATCATCCTTCACTTTATCTTGCCATCTAATTTTGTGCCTCCCTCTTAATCTTCTCCCCCTTACAGGTCCTCTCAAGCCCTCCTCACTCCCTCCCCACCATCCATCCTTAACATGTGCCCACACCATCTCTGGTCGTAATACTCTTATCATCTCAGTAATCTTCACAACACCTGCCATTCTTCTTATTTTATCATTTTCTAATCTTTTAAACAGCGATATTTCCATAATCCATCTTAGCATTCTCATCTCTGCTCTCTTAAGCCTTGCTTCATCTTTTCATCTTAAAGCCCAAGTTTCTGATCCATACATTAACAGTGGTCTTCTTACTGTGCTATAGATCTTGACTTTTACTTTGATTGGTATTTTCCTACCACATACCACTCCTGCTATCTCCCTACACTTTCCCCATGCTGCTTTTATCCTATCCTCAACTTAAGCCTCACATCTTCCCTCCTGATTTACAGTAGATTTCAAGTATCTAATTTGTTCTACCTGATTTGTAACTGTTCCGCTACTTTCATGTATGACTATCCTGTCCCTACCTTCCTTACTGCTAACCATGGCTTCAGTCGTATCCACATTCACCCTCATTGACCACTTTCCAAAGTCTTTTGCCACTTAACCACCCTTTTCTGTAATTCTTCCTCATTTTCAGCAGTTATCACAAAATCATCTGCATATAGCAACTCCCACTACTCTTCATCTCTGATCCCTTCACTTAACACACCCAAGACCGATACAAATAAGAACGAGCTTAATGCTGACCCCTGGTGTAATTCAACACTAACTTCAAAGGTTTCTGTTTCTCCAGCAGCTGTTGTTACTTTTGTCCTTGTTCTATTGTTATTCATCTCTACCATTCTAACCAACTTCTCCAGGACTCTCCTCTTCCTCAAGCAGTAAAATATAACTTTTCTTGGTGCTCTGTCATAAGCCTTCTCTAAATCTACCAAAGCACAGAAGAGCTTCTGATTTCCCTTTAGTCTTTTTTCCTGTAACTGCCTTACTATAAAGATGGCAT
>NC_090732.1:54554539-54609539 GCF_036898095.1 Palaemon carinicauda | reverse complement strand
ATTGATTGTTTGTATACGAAAACACCTGGACTACGGTCATTTAATTTTATGACTCTCTATAGACTAACAGTGAACATACCTTGGGTTAATATCCCAACTGTTGGTACCGATTTTTTCCTAAAGGAAGGCAGCTGTGTGATATCATGGTCTCAATCAGATCCCATTCATACTATCTTCCACAGTGATCGATTCGCATATGGGCTTTTTTGTGATATTGTTCCCGAAATTGAAAATTATCATTGAACTGTTTTATAAAACATTCCCTAAGTTAACAGTTTCTTGTTGATCCCAGATAAATCGGATTGTATGAAGGAGGTTAATATAGGATTAACAGAAAATGGACCAGGACTTATATAAAGGACTTATTAATAAGCTCCCAAATGTAAGACTGATTATACTCTGTGTAAATCGTCCAGAACATTTAGAAATCACACACTACATAAGGGAAGAGACCAATCTTCGACGGCCACTTGAATTTGGTTTTACTTTATAGTACTAAGCTTATACGAGGAGTTCGATACATTTGGCAGTGTGCGATTTGGTATGTGACCTCACCACAACCATCAAGTTAAATAAGTAGCTAGGTATAAATTAATTTATCAAAAGCACACTGTGGGCAAAGTCAACCCAGTCATATCCACCCTAGAGTACCTATATCAAGGTCTATTAAATCAATGGGACTAGTTTTCTGATGCTATCAATATGCATAAACACAAACTAAAGTAAGCATGAGTTGTTCTTACCATATTTTTACGCATATACAGTTAAAGTTATTTATATACAAATAATAATGTAACTAACACATATAATTAGAATAGCTAAATCATACCTGTATGTATAGCCAGGATTACTTTCTCGACTCTTTTCTTGATTTTCTTATTGCAAATTCACTGTTGATTTCGTTGAAGTCCAGTTCATGCAATATATCTTATTCGAGGTTCATTATAGACAATTTTAAAAGACGTTTTTGTTTCATTGATGTCCTTAATCTGTTTTCAATTAATATAGCTTTGGGAAAGAGCGCTTGTCACTGCAGTTTGACACCATCAAAACAAAATATATTCGTAGGGCTATGTTTATGTTTGGGAAAGTGTCTTGCATACCCTTGTCCAATATAAGTCTATAAGGGAAAAGCTCAGTGTTGATATCTGTTGGCTCCTCATTTGTGAATATATTAGCAAATGTTACAAACTGGCACCGTTCCTCTTAAAATCTGGATATGCCCTGATGAGTTGCTCTGCTGTGTCGTGAATTTCGTCTGAAGGAACCTTTTGCAGATGTCTAAAATAACTAAATTGATTTGATATCTGTTTGTATGCTTCTAGACATTGTCGAGAGAAGAGATAAACTGATCAATGATAGGCAAGAAAGTTTGTGTTTTGTATATTTCAGAAGGGCTGAGTTGTACTTCTTCTGTATGTCCATAATCCAATGTGTTAAGTTGCACATTGCGGCACTCCTGCCGAGATAATGTCTGCCTATAGTATGCTGAATCAGACGGAAACAGCTGTTCACCTTTTTCATAAGTGTGGAGGGAATCACGTTTTGATGTGACATAGTCTTTCAAGCTGGTCAGTGATGCCCCAGCAGTATTTAGATCAAGTTTTGCACGTTTTATTAGTTGCATCTATTCTTTGCAGAATATCATTCCAGAAGGTGATGTAAATTCCCTTTTCAAGCTGAATCATGTGTTTTAACAGTCCTTCTGGTTCACAGCGTACACACCTTTTTTCTTTAATGTCATCAACAATATGTTTAAGTACCTCCTTAATCTGCTCATAATCTTGCTTAAGAGTTTTAGTTACATCAGATTTGTTGGACCAGCGTGTTGTTGTGACACGTTTAAAAGTTAATGATGAATCATTATTCTTTAAAGCCCCATTCTGAAATTGATACCAATTGGTTGAAAATTTTAAGAAAACAAACAGCTTTTCAAGGAAGTCAAAGAAATGTACAGCACCTGAGAAGCAATCTACATCATATTTACCAACAAGGTTAAGTGAATGTGCTGCAAAAGGGATCCAAGATGCAAGACTGTTCTCTTCTCTCACTTTGGCTTCAAGACCATTTTATTTACCACCCATTGCTTATGCATTGTTGTAGCTTTGTTTACGGCAGTTTCAAAGGTCTAGGTCATGTGTGTTCAAAGATTCCATCAAAGCATTGGACATAGCTTCAGCACCATGCCCTTTGTTTGCCAAAAAGGTTACAAAGTGCTCCACAGGTCTATCTTTCTCTATGTACCTCAATACGAGGGTCAGTTAGTCAATATGGGCTGCATCAGGTGTAGAGTCCAAAGAGATTGAGTAGTATTTTGACCTCTTTACTCTAGAAATAATTTCTCTGAGGAGTTGTTCACCCATTATGCTGATAACTTCTTCCATCACTGTAGATGACAAATATTTTGTGTGACCATTTCCAGGATTGGATTCAGATTTTATATGACATGCAAGAAAGTCATTATATTGAGAAATGAGTTCAAAAATGCCTAGAAAGTTTCCATTTCTGGGTGAACCAACCAATTCGTTGTCCCCTCTAAATGCTAAGCCCCGTTCAGCAATGAAGTGAATAATGATAATTACTCGTTTCAATACTGATCTCCAATAATGCTCAAGATGTTCAACCTGTTGTGTCAGTTCTGTATCCACATGCCCAACTGCTTTTAACCTTCTACTGAAACCAACTGTAGCCTTCAGATGTTCTGCTGACTGCTCATGATTCTGTAGATGTTAGTTTGAATGTTTCCAATCACAGAATCCAGTAGAGGTGAGTAGAGAAGACTCAGGTTTTTCTGTATTTATGCTTATTAATCTACACGTAAAGCAATAAAACATCCCTTTGAGGAAGAGAAACATAACCAGTTTCTTGTTACGACTTTCCCATTGTAAATTTGATGACCGAAGAGCCCAAGCATACACATTCTTGGATTGCGATCCTTTCTAGTTGCTGCTTCAGGTGTGTGGAGAACAATCTTTCATCACAGTGCTGAACTGTTGATCCACTCTTTTTCAGCCAGTTTCACGCATCTGCTCCGAAATAATGGATGGCCAAATTCCAGTGTCATTGCCCCCTGGTGAGCCCTCAACTTCAGCTTCTAAAAGACATGTGTCATTATCAGCCTCCATTTCTTTATCTTTTTCAGTTGGACCCATTACTATTTCTGTATTTTCTTTGCCATTAGCAGTGGCTTGGTTAACCATTTCCACAGATTGATCAGGTTATGTCGCTTCTCTTGGTTGAGGGTGAACAGTAAACAACTGGTCCAATTTTCTAATCTTTCCCATTTCTTTGGTTGATTTTGTTATTGCTTTGGTTAATATTTCAAGATTTTGAAATCTTTTTTTTTTCAAGCACTGGCATTACTGGTGGGGAGGAAGAGGAGGGTGGTTTCAGAGTGTGTGACTTTTTATTTGATAACAAGTTTAGCTTAGATATCACTTCCTGCTTTATTGGCTTGGCAATTGGTTAGTTATGATTAAGGATTTACAAGGGGAAATACATTTAATGTAATTACTATCTGTTATAAGTTAAAATATATAATGTCTACTTACTCTTGGAACTTTTAACATTGT
Organism: Palaemon carinicauda; assembly: GCF_036898095.1. Classification (NCBI taxonomy): domain Eukaryota; kingdom Metazoa; phylum Arthropoda; class Malacostraca; order Decapoda; family Palaemonidae; genus Palaemon; species Palaemon carinicauda. Next base: position 54,605,967 of record NC_090732.1, on the reverse strand, counting down.
AGCCTGAGGTTAATTCTTCAAACATATCATCTGAACACAAGGGAACTGTAAGCATGACTAGCATAAACAGTTATTACAATTACGTCAATTTAGATATACTTATAGATATTACTATCTTGCGTGAGACATGTAGATTAACGAGTTAGGTTGCATTCTAACTATGACACGTCTTAGATACATGATTAGGCCATAATGCAAAGAATACTGAGGTATGTTATTTTGAAGTCCCAAATCCTTACAATTTCCAACAACTTACAACCATAGTGACACAAAATTTGTAACATTCTTATGTACAAGTACCATGTTATTGTCAAACTTAAAAACATAATATTTACTTTGGCTAGTCTGGGTATTATAAGTGCCCAATTACAATAATAATCTTACTGAACTAAAATGTATTGTTTTTATTATTGGGAGGCCCCTCTTAGTGGGTGGCCGGGGGCCCAAGCCACTGGGCCCCTCTCTTTAACCCAGCCCTGAACTACTGCGTTTCTCTCATCTCTCAATTTATCCTCTTAGGTTCTTCAACTTGAAGGGTAACTGCAGTTCTATTAAAACCTGGATTAATCATATTTGAAAACAACCAAACTCTGAGAAGATTATACAACTCCCAGACAGCAATATATAAAAACACTGAATATCCAAAGGTCTCTTAAGTACACTCAAAACAAAACTGGGTAATTATTATTAAGAAGTACTGAATTCAACCAACCTCTTACTTCGATTCTTTAACAGGGATACGAGTGAATACTGAAATAAACACTGGTGATTGAAATAATACCCTCTTTATAAAAATGAATATATTCTATAAAAATTACAACTCTCTGAAAGCATTTACATAAAAAAACATATCACTCGAAATATTAAGTCTGAACAAAACTTAGACTGAGACAAAAGAAATTAATACTGATAAAAATTACATAATCACTTGTTTAACTGAAAATAAAATTTTCATCAACATTTAAACTTTATACTTAATGAAAATAGATAACCTTTAACATTCTATTGCTTAAACTTTTAAAGAAATTACATAAAGTAACTGATAAACTTATGAATTTAGCTCGCACGAAGTTAACCAGATACCGATACAAACATACTTCACGTTTCTACATAAATCTCCCCGCGCCAGTTACAAAGCTTTACACAATACCAGCACTCACCAAATCACGATGAATTTAAATCACCCCTAATGTCTTCCATAACGTTTCAACACATTACACATGATATGTGTTGTAATTAAACTTAATCACTTTGGAGAGGACTCACTTCAGGCACTAGGGAGAGAGAGAGGGATGAACTTTGGCTCGTTCACAGGAGAGGCGGTTTCTCTTCTGCTACTATGCATCCCTGGGTGTGCATATATATGAACTTAGTAACTTCTAGATTGTTCTAAATAGATAATTTTCGTGGCTTGGGGGTCGGCTTAGCAACGCCAGAGTTATCAATTATCCCGTATTGAACAGGAGAATCAACATCACAGCACAGCAACTCTCTCTCAGCTAGCTCCGTCCACCTACTGTTCTCGGAAATGAAAAAAAAAAGATAAAAACTTACCTGGGGTTTTAGAGAACCTTAAACACGAGCCAAATATAAGAATTGCGTATTTTCTCACAAACATTACGCAATACTTCGTGAACACATAAAAGAAAGTTACATAAGACCTCGTTCATACCTCCTAGGGTCATATAACACTCTTAAACAGTTATGTAAGACTTTGTAACAAAAATACCTGAAATAAAAAGTTAATTCTTGAAAATAACATAAATTTACATATACTGACTTGAATGAAGAATACAATGAAATTAACGACGAAAGTCTTATGTAATTAACATACCAAACTTATACCTACATGAGAGGCACTCACTTTGAGAGCTGGCCATTCACCTCTAATACACAAAGGAAATACATAAATAGAATACATGAATAAGTTATTTACTGTAGGCTAGACCAGCTTCGTAAGACTATATATATATATATATATATATATATATATATATATATATATATATATATATATTTATATATTTATATACACACACACATATATATATGTATATATATATATATATATATATATATATATATAGATATATATATATATATATATATATATGTGTGTGTGTGTGTATATATACTGCATATATATATATATATATATATATATATATATATATATATATATATATGTATACAGTATATATATAAACATATATATATATATATATATGTATATATATGTATAATGTATATTTATAGACACACTATATATATAAATAAATATATATATATATATATATATATATATATATATATATATATATAGAGAGAGAGAGAGAGAGAGAGAGAGAGAGAGAGAGAGAGAGAGAGAGAGAGAGAGAGAGAGAGAGAGAACTATTGACATGTGAAAAGAATTGTGTATATTATGTAGGTAGATGAAGAGACAACGTGTCATAAATATGTATAGGCTCAAAAAATAGAATTATTGAAGGCTAGTCAATCTATCTTCTATGCATAGGAGTCAGTTGTTTCCTTCCATTAAAAGCATTTATCATCAAAATACAAAATACTTCTGCTTGTATGCCATGACCGACGAGAAGTATAATTTTTTTTTTTTTAATTATCCATAAGAGTTTGTCAAAACAAATAAATTATTTTTTGGGTCATGTATGTTATATTGATCATAATTAGGAACAAACCCGTTTTTGGAACTACACGAAGAACAATCGAGTGACAACCTTTCCCAATAGCGGGTGGAATCACGGTCAAAGACAAAGAGGTTTAGTCGAGGCAATAGTCATTCCATGTGTATGCCCTGAGGTACGAACTTGGACCGCTGTAAAATTTGCCACTATTTAAAAAGAAACTTTTAATATCTTTATTGTTATAAGCTAGGAAAATGGGAGCGCATCTAATAATTGGTCAAAAATATCATAAACTGATTATATTTGTGTTGTATATCTTTTTCTGGCATCATATACCATACAATGGGTGTGGAAATACTTAATTTGACCATCGGGAGATATGGGAAAAGTTTAGATGTTCTGGTTTTAGTTTATCCCGCTAATCTCTTATTCCTGGATTTTTATGTATGTTTAAAGCTGGTTATTTGCCAGTTGAATTATGTTTATGCCTTGATTAACTTGCAATAAGAAACTCGAATGAGAGTTGTTATGAGTGGGCTGGTTAGCATGATAAGTAGCTCCTTATGATGTAAAAATTTGTTAATAAAATCTTTGGTATTTGAAATTTGAATATTATTTTAAGAAAACAAACTGATTATTTCCCCATCACCATCAGGATTCTTTTTTCCTTCCCTTCCTTCTCTCTCTTAATTCCAGTAAATATGGGCTAAAAGAAGAAAATATAATCTCTCTCTCTCTCTCTCTCTCTCTCTCTCTCTCTCTCTCTCTCTCTCTCTCTCTCTCTCTCTCTCTCTCTCTCAAAAGAATTGAAAAAGATGATAAATATCTCTATTTCTCTCTCTCTCATCAAAGCTTCGGATAAAGATATTGAGATACATGGATATTGGCCATGGATAGGATCAGGTCAAAGATGCCTATTTTGATAAAATCTGTTTGACTCACGGTCTAGGTATATGAGGTCAACCAATTTGTTTACCAAAATTCGAGTGACTCGCGCATCATGTCACGCGTACCCCTAATGTTGCCAGTTTCTTTTTTCCTTTATATACATATACACATGTATGTATGTAATTGTATGTATATATGTATACATTATAGGAAGGTAGACTGATATATATATATATATATATATATGTTCTAATTCATGTATGCAGAGATGTCATATACGACAAGGTAAATGAACTCAATATTCATGAGTATTCCATAAAAATCTAGGTCTCAGCTTATTGTTGCAGAGGTTGCATCTCGGTAACGAAGGGAGTTTTTAGTTGCCGGTGAGCGCTCGAGTTGACAAGTCCCTCACCTGAGAGGGTAGTTATGTATAGTGTACTTATGAACGAACCTTTTGTAATAAATGAAGAAATCCCATATTCCGACGTCTCATTATCCGTCTACAGGGTCATATTGGTGTCAGGTGTAAAAAATACGTCTGCTTGTGTATGCTGTGAGTGAAGTTGTTCTTTGAGCCGGTGAAATAAAAGTTCAAGCTGCTGAAATACACAAGGACTAACATAGCAGACACTGCTGCTGCAGGAGATGAGAATGAAGGAGTAGTGGGATATAGCGTTCCCGATGAAGAAAATAGACAGGAAATTAGAACGCAAGAATTAGAAAATACGTTAGATAACTTACAACAGTTAATAAACAGATTGGTGGTGGAACGAGAACAGGAGCGGTGCGCAACCACAGCATCTCCGACGTACATAAATGAAGTTCAAATGCACACAAGTGAAAATGCACATGCACAGCCGAGTGAAGATATGCAAATCATAGTTCGAAAGTTGCCAGAACTCCAGGCAAGTGTTAAGGCCTTTTGATGATCAACGGCCTAACGATAGGTTTCAATCGATTGAAGTGTTTTTGAGAGACTTTGAAGTAGCTACATATGGGTGGTCGGAAAGAGAAAAAGCCATTCAAGTAATTAGATTGCTGAAAGATGCTCCGGCTATGGAGGTAATAAGTTGGCCACAAGTCAGTTTAAGAAGTTATACTGAAATAAAACGACGCTTAATTGAGAAGTATGCCTTGCCTGATGCGAGAAAGGGAGACCTAAAAGAAAATTATAAACCCAAAATACGGGAAGGTGAATCTGTTCTTAGTTTTGTAACTCGCATTTTTCGGGGATTGCGATTCGTTTGCTACCCGGAGTGGCAATCTCCCAGAAGGTGATAAAAAGGCAATTGCCCGTAAACATATTCGCAGATTGGTAAACCCGTATTTATGTGGTTATTTGCTCAATGAAAATCGCTCATTAGCAGACGTAGTGAGTGCGATACAAAACATTTAGACAGTTTGCCAGAAGAAAAAAAAACGGGGAATAACGGGGCCGATTCCGAGATGTTGGCAGCCATGAGAGGCAATCGACCCCCGAAGAGAGGTAATGGGGAATGCAGTCAGCAGATTAGCAGAGTCTTCAGATGTTGGCAGTGTGGGGGAGAAGGGCACCGACATGGGGAGTGCCCCACCCAAGGATCCCCCCGCTGTTACACTTGTCAGGCCTACAGTCATCTATTTTGAGAGTGGTCAGCAAAAAACGCCGAGGCCGGGCAGGCTGTGGCACACGCACACCTTCCCCCGCCCAACATCCGTGGAAAAGAAAACAGAGGAAGGTGGAGACGAGGGAGTTCGATGCACCCCCGCATGACATCACAAGCAGTAGCCGAGGAAGCAGTGACGACAGACGTGACAGAGCAGGCACTGGGACCTCCATTGGTACCCCCGACCTCACACCCGCAGCACTAGGGAGAGGACCAGGGGGCAGCGGCATTGCAGCTGAGGTCGATGGCCCGTGCCCCTTATCTCGTAATGGCCGTTTGGGAATGTTAGCAGTTAGGATCGACCTGCAAGATAGATCCATCCGAGCGCTGATTGACACGAGAGCCAGTGTTTCATTGATTGAAAATTTTTTTTCCTCAAATCCACTACAGCCAGCGGCATCCATTATTCTTGACATGCCAGGAGGAAATAAACTAAACATAAACCATACAGTAATTGTCAAATTCAAGGTGGGGTCTGTGAAGTTTACACATGATTCTTTTGTCTTGCCCACCTTGGGAATTCCAGGAATCGAGGCTATCTTAGGAATAGATTTTGTCTCTAATAATCAAATTTGCATTTTTTGGGGAAAAGATACAATAACAGTAAAAGCAGGAGGGTATATTTTGCCGATAGAATGTCATGAGACAGTAAGTGCATTTGTTAGCTTGGAGAGACATTTAAGTAGGGTAATAGCTGTACCTGAGAGAGGAGAAGTCTTGTCTCCCCAGACTCTTACGAGCATATCTGTGACCCTGTGTCACCCTCTTGCGGAAGGAATCAAGGTAGTTGTTAAACACCATGACAATTGGGCCCATATGATATTAGAGGGCTTGACAGAAATAAAAAAAAAAAACAGAGCTGATATAACGATAGTTAATTTGTCAAATAAAAGAGTTGTTTTAGGAAGTGATTCTGTGTGTGAATTACAGTTATGTGAAATTGCTTATAATGGGATGTTAGGAGCCACAACTCCAGCCCGCACAGACGAACGCACTCAGAATTTGATTATACAAGCGTGAAAATTATGTCCGTCAGAATATCAGCCTGTAGTTAGTAACATTGTCAATAATTATTCCGATGTAATTGCAATTGGAGATGAGCCACCCAGGAGGATTGATCGATTTCCCTTTAGCATTGAAACTGGGCAGGCGGAGCTGATCAGGTCAAGGCCTTATAAGGTACCCATTCATTTCCAGGGAGAGAGAGAAAGGGAAATTAATAAATTAAGGGAACAAGGGATAATCGAGGAGAGTGAATCCCCCTGGGCTTCTCCAATTGTAGCTGTTAGGAAAAAGGATGGCTCGGTAAGATTGTGTGTTGATTATAAGACATTGAATGCAGTCACTAAGGATAATGTATTTTCATTGTCCTCAATCGAAGAATTACTTGTGAAAGAACGGGATAGCAAATATTTTAAAACTGTTGATTTAAAATCTGGATGCTATTAAATGCCCATTCAGAAAGACAGTAAATATAAAAAACGGCATTTATAGCTAACGATCAATTATTTCAGTTTCATTTTCTTCCTTTCGGTGTTAAAAATGCTCCAAGTAATTTTTCTAGAGTAATGATGGCAGTTTTGTTGCCCTTAATTGGGCATAATGTTCTTGTTTATTTAGATGATATAATTACAGGGAAAACGGCCGAAGAACATAATGATAATATTTGTAAAGTTTTAGAAGCATTGCGACGTAATGGTATGAAAATAAATTTGTGAAAGTACAAATTTTTCTGTAAACAGGTCGAATTTTTAGGTCACATAATAACCCCAGAAGGAATCGAACCCTGCCCCAGTAAAGTAGTGGCTATTAGAGATTCCTAGGTCTTGCTGGGTATTACCATAAATTCATAAGAGGTTTTGGAGAGATAGCGAGACCCTTAGATGCTTTAAAGAAACAAAAAATAATAAATTGGGGAGGGGAAGAAGAAAGGGCCTTTAACCATTTCAAAGCTGCCTTAACTAACAATGAATTACTCGCATATCCTAGATTTGATCGCCCGTTTTTAGTAACAACAGATGCGAGTAGCGTAGCTATATGTGTTGTAGTTTCTCAACGAGATGATAAAGGCAGAGAGCAACCCATTTGTTTTGTTTCCCGGGCACTAAAATGGGCAGTAAAGATTTATAGTACATTCGATCGAGAGGCTTTGGCTATCCTTTGGGTTCTAGAGAGGCATCGGTTCTTTTTATTAGGTCAGTCGATTGAGTTGCAAAGTGATCATCGTCCCTTACGTGATTTGTATTGTAAAAATTATTTGACCTCTCGTCAAGCGAGATGGATTGAGAGATTGTTAGAGTTTAATGTAAAGGGTTTTACCACATAGAAGGTAAAGCTAACAAGGTAGCTGATGTCCTCTCTAGAGGTGCAGTAATAGGAGTAACAACTAGGGCACAAAAGAGGAACGAAGATCGTAACCAAAATATTGAAGACCCCATCATAATAGAGAAAATAGAGAACGGGATGAGAGTTCTCGCGATGCGCATGCAGAAGACGGAGAGAGAGAGAGAGTCGACTCGGGAGAGAGAGAGAGCTGCAGATGGAGGGAGAGAGAGAGAGAGAGAGAGAGAGAGAGAGAGAGAGAGGAGCGATGAAGTGGAATATAGGTGGATGACCGAGGACATGACCAGGGGTGTCCAGAATGAATGCCCTGATAATGTAGGTTTGATTGACTTGGGAGTTTGGGACATAAAAGAAGTCCGAGAGGGACAGAAAAAAGAGGAATGGATGGAAAGAGTGCGAGCAGTGATTAAAGGGGAATCGGAGAGTTATCCGTCATTTCTGAATGTGCCTCGTGAGAAATTTATATTGAAAATGATATCTTATATTGTGTTTACGAGAAGAGGGGAGGGGAATTTTGTGCATAGGTAGTTCTTCCTCCCTCTTTAATTAAATGAGCCATCCACATTCTACATGCAAGTCCGTATGCAGGGCATTTAGGGATTGATAGAACATTGAGGAGAGCATGTGAATCCTTCTTTTGGTTAGGAATGAAAAAATCTATAGAGAAATATATAAAAGGTTGTCATGCTTGTAACTGTTTCAAAGAACATAAAAACACTGTACCGGAAGCCAGAAAGTGGCCTGTGATTCCTATTAAATTTTATAGGGAGCATATGGATATAGTAGAACCATTTCCTACTGCGTTAACACAACATAAATATATATGTGTATTTGTGGATGCATTTACTCGGTACACTCATACTTATGCAATGTTGGATAAATTGGCAAATTCATTAGCCCAGGCCCTGTGCTCTTTCATTACTAGGTTTGGTTGCCTGAAAATTTTGATAAGGGATAATGGTCTTGAGTTTATAAATAAGGTGGTGAAATCGGTCACAGACTTGATGAAAATTGAACACTTTTCAGTGACCACATATAGGACTTCAGCAAATGGCTTAGTAGAATCGCATAATAGGGAAGTAGTGTGAATTATGGGTTACTTTGTGGCTGATGACCCCCTACACCATGATTCCTACAGCTAAGCTAGCTTTGAACATTGCATATAATGCTTCACTCAGGGACACTCCTTTCCTTTTAGTGTATGGACAGGATCCTGTGTTACCATATACAGTACTCATTAATTCGCAACAATTGCCAAATTATTCAAATGAGCAATACCATGTATATTTATCAAATCTATTGAGGAGAGTAATGAACACCACTGAAAGGTTTTTAAAAAGAGCTAAAGAAAATCACAGCTCAAAGTATGATGGTTGGTTCAAAAACCGCACCGGTAAAAGTATTTGTGGGCGCTCGTGTGTATTTGAAACGATTACAACCTAGGAAACACAAACTAGAGCCAGCATATTTGAGTCCATACCGAGTAAAGATGTTTAAGTCTAACACAGTTGTGATACAAAGCATTGTTAATGGCGCAGTGTCTGAACATCATCAGGCACACATACATTTGGTACCTGAAGAGGCAGTTTTCAAAAGTGTTCCTCCTTACTCCAGTATACGTGACATCTCTCGAGTTGATGAGTAGAACTTTTTTTTTTCCTTTGCTGTTGTTGTTATTTGAACAGACCTCATTTCTTCTTTTGATGTATTTAAAATAAATTTAATGATAACAATGTGTTCTTTTATGTTGATGCTAAATGTATACGTAAAATGTTGTGGTAATTTTGCTGATTATGGAAATACGTATAACATTGCTGAGTGAACCTAGAAACAATCAGAGGTTAAATAGGTCAAGGAAGATCCGTCAGACGGATGCTGTATTATTCATATATTTATATGATTCCTGGTTGCTGGGGCTGGGGTGGTTCCCGAACGGCAAAGTGGCTGCGGGATTAAAGTTCAGCCTTGAGGATAGGCAGTGTTAGAGAATGTGTAGATGTGAATACCTTATACTTAATGTTATAAGAGAAGGGCGGGAAGATGAATGATATTCTCGGGAAACGGCTGGTGGCCACCTGTTGATAGTTGCAGGTGCAAGTGTAGTAGTGATATGAATAAGTGGCAAAACGGGGGTGGTGAGTTGTGTTGCAAAGTTGTGCCGTAAACCCGGATAAGTAAAATCGAGGGATGAAGGAATATCTATTCCTAATCCTACCCATATCCCACCCAAGAATCCCGTATTGCTCGCAACCAGAGAGAGGTTATTGATGAGGTTATGTAGACCTGATGTTATGATTTTTTTTTTTCACTTTGGGTATTCTGTGTTTTGGTTGCGGAGGTCTTAAGAAGAAATGGGTGGAATTATTTATATAGTATTATGTACGTTTTTACATGAAATATTTCACTTTTTATTTTTTGTGGAAGATGTGTTATGTTTTTGGGTGATTTCTATATATATATTTTATGTTGCATTTCTGTTTAGTACATGCCATGCCTATTCCGGATTGGAGTGTCCTCCATATATCATAGACTACTGAGGGCGAGTGCGTACCTCCTCCCGGAGTGAGGAGCTGGGGGGGGGGGGAGTAGTAATGTCTTAATTCATGAATGCAGAGATGTAATGTATGACAAGGTAAATGAACTCAATATTCATGAGTATTTCACAAAAATCTATGTCTCAGCTTATTGTTGCAGAGGTTGCATTTTGGTAACAAAGGGAGTTTTTAGTTGCCGGTGAACGCTCGAGTTGACAGGTTCCTCACCTGAGAGGGTAGTTGTGTATAGTGTACTTACGAATGAACATTTTGTAATAAATGAAGAAAACCCATATTCCGACGTCTCATTATCCATCTATAGGGGTCATATACAGTATATATATATATATATATACACTGTATATATATGTATATATATATATATGTACATATATATATATATATATATATGTACATATATATATATATATATATATGTACATATATATATATATATATGTATATATATATATATATATGTGTGTGTGTGTGTGTGTGTGTGTGTATAGAAAATAAAAACACAACATTTCTTCACAATATATATATATATATATATACACATATATACACATATACATATATATATATATATATATATACATATATATATATATAATATATATATATATATATATGTATATATATATATATATATATACATATATATATATATATATATATTGTGGAGAAATGTTGTGTTTTTATTTAATTGTTGAGTGGGAACTTGTTGCTCTGAGAACGTCTCTCTACATCATTTACTAAGAGATCATCAGGGGAGAAAAAGGAGCGCTATCACTCAAGGCACAAACACCCTGTCAATAACTTTGATGACATAGTTCACGAACCTTCACTCTAAATGCAAAAGGACTGTACTCTGTCCAGAGGCCTGAAAACTCCACATGTGAAATAAAAGTAATTTTATGGCCTATTCTAGCTTTGTCAGGTCTAAGGTCATCTACACTATTAGGCTCTGTTTCGGCTCCGTCCCAGGGACCCCAGTGAGATGCTGGACACGAATTTTACATTGAGTAATTAGTGAAACAATGGCAATGGATAGGAACAGTGATGTATTGTAAAGTAAAAGTTAAAGATATGGATCTTTACCTTCGAAGAATATAAATTAAATTCTAACTCACTCGCTAACACACTATTACTCTTAACTTCCTTAGACTTACGTACTCCTCCCAAAATATCGGATATACTGTCCTGAGATTAAATATTCATCATAGGCATAATCAAAATAATGGAGGAGTTAAATTACGAAGGGGTAATTAACCTAAGCTTACTTTATTACACAAATTTACATTGAATGAAGCGTACATTTTAACATCAAACAAAAACAAAATGTAATAAAAGAAATGCAAATTAAAAGTCAATAAAAATATGCATGACTCGAGGTCTCTTGCAATGATTAATAATTGAAATGGGGTCCGAGATGCGGCCCTGTGACCAAAGATTGTGCTAGTCTCTGAAGCAAAAGTTATATGTAAATTCTGTACAAACACTCCCACTCACACAGCCCAAAATATGTAAACAGCCAGCTAAACCTAAACCAAGTAAAAATTAACCTAAGCTAAGATGGGGGAAAACTAGTGGCCACGTGTTTTTACCTACACTCTTTACTTGGAAGACAGCCCTTGTCCTTAAATGGCTGTTGATTAAATTGTTATTGACCACATAGTTTGCACCCTTGAATGCCCCACCCCTGGAATCCTGACTTTTGGTAGATAGGGTTTACCAGGCTTGTTTTCTTCTGTTTGGTGGGAGTCACGTTGGGGTGGGGGCATTGGAGGATGAGCCAGAGATGCACTGATTGAACTGACCAGGTCGGTCAAATGGCCACAACAGCTGCTCGTGCACGAATGGGCCGACCCTTAGGTCACATGGGTTCACCTGTCTTCACCTTCCAAAACAGGCTAAGGCTGTTGTGAGTAGGATAATGCAATTCAGGTGCCATATCGGGACTTTAGGGCAGGGCAATGTATTGTTGTAAGGAGTGAATAGGAGGCACGATTTTGTACAAAATACTTAGAGAAATCTTGCTGCTAGGGAGTATACATATACAATAATCCTACCTATTCTGGCTTGCTAAAAATTGATAACTTAATGATCAACTAGCAATGGGCTGGTGCGATGGGCATACATCTTAAAATTAACAGACTTGATTTAGTACTGAGAGATAAAAGCTGCATTCAAGTCAGCAGTATCAAAATTATATTAAAAACCAGTTTAATAATTTATCTCGACACACGTAGTTTGAGGAAAGAACCACCATACGCCAGCATAAGGGTTTTGCTGTTCCTGTCTACGCTGTGACGTCACGAACATGGCGTACGCTTTTGTCAACATGTTTAGTTAATTTAAAATAGTTCACCTGATGTTTCTGTAAAGAAGATGTAAAGCAAAAGTGGGAGCAAAAGTTTAAGGGCTTACTACATTATTAGGAGAGCCTGAAATACAAAAGGAAGAAGAAGAGTGAAGAAAAATTCTTCACACCCCAGGGATAAAGGAAGAAAGAAAGGAGTTCCGGCAAATGTGATTCAACTACTTGTTAGTACCTGCGAGATAAACCTACTGGATGAGCAAGTAAGTGAAGTCATTCTTCACATGAACATCCGTTTAAAGTTAAAAAACGCTGTTAGCGTTAATCAAATTCAATCAAGTTAAAGTTATGTATGAATGTGAATGTGGGGAAAACTGAACCTGTAGGCAATGCTTCACGGAAGCGTTAAGATCAGTAAATGAGCAGTGCTAACTTCAAACGTACAATGCATGGCTAATCAAAGGATTAAAAGTAAAGTACGCAATTCCTCCCACCCAAGGGGTAAGGCTAGAGCATTGCAAAACGTGAGCCAATAACAGTCGAGTTTAGCAACAAGTCCAGCAAATGACAAATTTAAAATTTTGGGGGTGAATCCCAGTCCCAGTCTGACATCCAATGTTTTACATAAAATGTTCTTGCAAAGAAAGTGATTGGAGTAATGAACATTTAGTATTCGACAAGTGAGAAAGGGAGAAAAGCTACTTCCTTCTCGGCGATAAAATGTGAAAAGTTATCTGACACTAGTTTGAATGACAAACTGAGACAAACTAGGTCCATGGGGACATCGTAATTCTGACCGTGAGTCTTGGATGTCGTCTTGAAGGAAAACATTAGAAAGTGAGGCATTAAACGTACAAGCTATATTCAGCACGGGCTGCAGGATGTTAGGGGAATTGTAGTAACATAACAAATTGTCAATGCAAAAATTAAATTTACGCTTTGAAGTTAAAGCAAGGGATTGATCTGGAAAATGCTGCTGTACAACTTGGTAAAAATAATAAAAGTTTAAAGTAACACCATATGCAACTGAAAGGAAATTACAAATGACGCTCATGGTACCGTGATCCTCAAACAAGGTTAATAGCAAACAAGCTCTAAGCTCTGGTGCGATATCTACATGTGTGACCTTCGCTAAATTTGCTGTCAGGGCAAAGGGTTCCTTTCTGACTGCTAAAGTCTTAAGGTTGGGATTATGTGGCTTGTTCTGAGACCCGGTTTCAAATTCTGATGTGGATGTTTTAGCGTCAACGCGGGTTGGAGCAGAAGTTACGGGCTTAAGAATAGGAAAATCAGGCAAAGAGAGAACTGGTCCATGGGATGATATGGGCTTAATGAATGAATTTACCGGTACAGGCCTTTGCTGGCCTTCACGCATACAGTCAGGTTGGGCAGCATCGTCGGTACCTCTAGGGGGTTGCACGTTGAGACAATGAATAGTATTTTCTCCGGGAAGCACTGTCACAGGCGGAACAGCCAAAGGAGTTTGAAGTCAATCAAACGCTAGCTTAAGGTTTGGAAATGAGGACGGAGCAGGAGGGACTGATGTAAATTTAGCAATCGTGTACCGTGCTGGCAACACAGTATTGAAAGTTGATGATTTAATGGGTTGGGAAATTAATGCAAAATTTTGAGGTCCTTGCTTGACTGCCGAGACATTAGGAGGGTCAACTAGTGAACCATTAATGGCATTTACAAAGGGACATGTTACTGAAGGTGTCGCCGTTGAAGAACAAAACTGATTGGGTTTAATGATTAAATTAGGATGAGCCATTAGACTATTAAAAGCAATCTCAATTTTCCTTGAGTAGGCAGAAAGCACAGGATAGTTTACTTTAACAATGTGATTATCGTAATGACGTCTCCAGAAGTTCTTGTAATTGCAAAGTTCATCTCTTACTTTACTAATGAGGGTTTTAAAATGTCCCACGGTGTCAGGACCCATGCTAGGAAAATCGACTGAAGTGAGACCATGAAGTGCTAAGTCTGCGTCCTCACAAACAAATATGAATTGTAACTCCTGTTCCTTAAGCTGAGCGTTAATCTCCTCTGGGCTGAGCAGTTCGGCCTTAGGCGGTGGAGGGTTGCTTGCGTTACTTGTGAAGTCCACCATTTTCGATTGACAGTGTTTGATGAACGAATTCGGTCAAGCAAAACAAAGGGTAAATCTGAATTTTCAAAGAAACGTGAACATGAAACTACAAATTTGCAAGCGTGATAAATTAATATTCAAAATTACTCATAATGGAAGAAAAATGGTTAAATGATAAAACAAAATGTAAATTGCAAAATTGCTTTAAAATTCGAATGGCTGCGCCAGCAAAGCTGACGATGCCCAGGTCACGTGACTGTGAAAAATTTACTACTGAATTATATATGCACGTGGCAATAAATGACTGAATTAAATTACTTACGAGAAGCAAAACATGTTGGAAAGCGCATGGGCTTATTGTAGTAAAGATTTAAGTTAAAAGTCAAAATTAGCAGTTGTGGCTGACACTTGTTGTGACGGTTTCACAGTTACGGGTGCACCGAGGCTGTGGAGGATTAATTTTTGTTTTTATTTTTATTTACTTTTTGTTTACCAAAACCAGAGAGAGAGAGAGAGAGAGAGAGAGAGAGAGAGAGAGAGAGAGAGAGAGAGAGAGAGAGAGAGTGTGTGTATTGAATGTTTGTTGTGAAAAAGACTGTTGGTATAAATGAGATTATTTGTTTCTGTTTTTAGTTAGGGTACGACAGTGGTGAATGTCTTGCGTGAATGATTATTTTTTATTTGACTGCAGCTAGAGGCAGGTGTGGATGCTGGACTTATCATCATTATTTATTACTAGCGTGGAAGTGTTTGATTATTTTTTGAGTAAGTACAGTTTTGTTTATATTTGCTTGTCGCGATTGTGAATGATAGGAACAATTTATTATCTATCTTTGATTATAGTGCGATAGTTTAGTTAGTTAGGAGTGTTCGTAAGTGTTTTTTTTTTCTTTTCCATTTGCAGGCCGTAATTCCTCCTTTGGAGGGATATTTTATGTGGAATTGATTGTTGACGACCTGGCTTGTATTAAGGAACTTAATACGACCACTCAGAATTATATGATTGTTGATGACCTGGACTGAATGAACTTTCGACTGCTGTTGTTGATGATGATGATGATGATGATGATGAAGATGATGATGATATCCAGGACCCCAATCAGGGAGGTAGTTGTGGAAAATTTCCACACAGTGTTAGTGTGCCGTTAAAGACAATTCGGCTTTGTGTGGACGACAGTGTTGGTGTGCATAAAATATATATGAACACATATATTTATTTTGGTGTTGGTGTGCACTTAATTTTAAGCTTTGTTAGGGGTTTTGTTGACTATTTGAATGGTGGTTATTGTATATTTAGTGTTAAGTTTTTGATTGGTTGTAAGTGTGATTATTATTTTGATTGTGAATGGTTTCGTATTAAGCTTTCTAGTTTTAAGGAATATAGTATTAAGGTTTTTTTTTTTTTTTTCTAAGAGTCTGGTTTAGATAACGTAAGGGGAAAGTTTGTTTTGTTGAGACAATTGTCAGTAGGTGTGATTCAGGGTGTGGGGCTTGTTGTTGCAACATCCCGCCACAAGGTGACCGTCGAACAATTAAAAATTTACAGGCTCACGAGCCAACAAGTTAACTGTAAAATGCACTCTCGTAGAGGCTAGACAAATTTAAATTTCGCTCACAAGGAGGTAAAACAAAATCTCCTGTCTAAAATGACAAAACAAAACAGAAAATCTTATGAAAAGAACAAATGAATCTACACTTACAAACGGACAAAGATATATATCCTCAAATGGAGGTAACACAAAAATCTCCTCACACGGAGGACAAGCATTGCCTCTTGTTGAGGCTAAACAAAGTTTCCTTATGCAAAGGACACTAATTTTCCCCACACAGGGAACGAAGTTCAATCTCCTTGCACAGAGGACAAACACAAAATCTCCTTACGAGGAGGATAAACACAAATCTCCTTACGAAAAGGACAGCACAATTTTCCTCGCACAGAGAACAAACAAAATTTTCCCCACGCAGAGGATAAAGCGTAAATCAATATCTCGCTTGTAAGTGTTAAACGACGAAGTTACAAATGAAACTACATAGCTAATTAATGAAACAACACCAGTAAGTTACATATGGTTAACAAAAAAATAATTACCCTTTAGTTTGGGTTGTAAACAAGGTCTGCCATCTCGGAAAAAACACGTGGAATGAAATAGACTTGGTGAAATTAAGTTTCTACGCTACTTTAAGAAAACTTGGAAAATCATGGTGCGCCAATTCGTTCTGTAGGACAATGACACATGCTATGTATACCGGGAACGTTAGTTGGGAAAGTTAGGGAAGGTAAATGACACAAGGAAGGTAGACCAAGGTGCAAAATGTTACAAATTAAATGTTAAGGGTAGGCTCCACTTTCAAGGGGTGCCAATCGTAAAAAAATATTTCCCAAAAAACGGATTTTGAGCGAAGCGAAAAATCTATTTTTGGGTGAGATGGCCATGTCGTCCTAATGGAAGTTCCTAAAGGGTAGCTTCCTTGGGTATATATAACTACGGCGATATTCCCAGAGAATTTACCTTAAGGTACCCAGAATTCTAACTCCTGGAGCGAATATCACTAATAAAAGAACCAGGGATATCGCGAAATATCAGAGGACGTATTCTTGACACGCCACATAGTAATCTGCACCCCGAACAGAGTTAACACTTCAAAGGGGTCAATTGGCAAGAAAAACGAAAACGAGAAAGAACAGGAGAGCCGTTTGCAAGGTATCTCTCCTCTCCCGTTTCGTAAGCGTGCATTGCGCCGCTCACGGAGCCATCTGTATTCCTTGTAGTGATACACGAGGTGCTACAGATACTGTATGTAGGGAGGGGACCTACAGCCCTTTAAAAGAAAGGGAAGGGCGGGTCCATCAGGACGACATGGCCATCTCACCCAAAAATAGATTTTTCGCTTCGCTCAAAATCCGTTTTTTGGGCTCAAGCCATGTCGTCCTGATGGAAGTATACCAGAGCATTACTGTATCTGTGGATTCTCAAAACGTGCCGTACTCCCCGAAGGTATTTCCCGGCCAACTAGACCTAGAGACCTAAGATATTACTGTCATATATCCTTTCAACTAACCATAGACCATGTTATGCTTCCTGCCCCCTACAGGGAAGACTCCTACTAGACTCTGGAAAAGTCTCGAAGAGTACATATACCTATGTATGAATAACAGACAAGCCAATATAGTGGTCTCACCCTATATCATGTAAAGCATAGTTTGTAAAGAACCACTGAATCAATATGAAATATCGACCAGTTCTCCGTTCAATACCGGATTGGACAAAGGTTTATATCCGAGTAGGCGGAAAACTTGCACATCCGCCACCGTCCCTTCAGGGCATGGAGTCCTCCCGCCATGGGAAAGCATAAACCTATGCAAAGAATGCTTGCATAAAGGAACAATCTATTAGAATTATCCCAGATAAATATACATAGAACGTAATGCAAAATTATATCAAATAAATTGACCCAGGTGAAGGAGACGCAAGGTTCCCAAGAACTAGTTTATTGACAAAGAACTAGTTTATTGACAAACAATAAATAAAACAGGTTAAACAATCTATTAGAATTATCCCAGATAAATATACATAGAACGTAATGCAAAATTATATCAAATAAATTGACCCAGGTGAAGGAGACGCAAGGTTCCCAAGAACTAGTTTATTAACAAACAATAAATAAAACAGGTTAAACAACCAATATATAAATATAAGAGGAGGATAACCAACAAATAAGCATAAGCATGATAGTAAACAGAAACTTGTTTATCTGAAGGAAAAACATTAGCGCCACTTTTAACATACCGAGGTATCAAAATTATAAAAGTCTGTATTACCAATCAGTTACATTAGCGTTGGAAACGCTCGGCACACATGTCTGCACTTATGCTAGGTTCACCTTTGAAAGTGGAACAGTCAATGTGGGCAACCCAGTGCCCTCACACTTAGTTTGTAGAACAGTTCGTAACTACACACTCACCCCGGAATTAATCGTCCCAATTAAATCCACTGCTCCTCGCAGAGTTAAACAGCAGGGTTAACGACACAACCCACTGCTACCACAGACCTCTTTAATTGCTCCACTTGCTTCGCATAGTGACGAAAGAACACTCTGGAAGACTTCCAGCCAGTGTATGAACGAAGATGTTCAAAATCCATACAATTAAAGAAATATAAGGATGAGGCAACTTTCCTCGGATCGTGACCTGCGGGTGTACTGTCTGGATCCGCTCTGCGATAAAAATAGGTGATTTTCGCGATAAGTTGTTTCAGTGATAAATTTGAGCCTGATGTTTCTCCCCTGAATAGTTAACCACCCCTGAAGTCTGAAGTTCTACGAAGATAGACCTTTAGGCATTCCACTGGACATAGAGATGCATCTTCTTTCAGAGGGCAGATTCTCTAGGGACCCCACCTGTTGGTGGGTAACTCGTTCTTGGCGAGAAACGTAGGATCCGGAAACAGGTTCAGTTCTCCCCCATCCAAGAAATGAACACGACCCTCCTCTCTCGAGAGGGCTACAATTTCACTAACCCTGGCCCCCGACGCGAGTGCAAATAGGAAAATAACTTTTTGGGTCAAATCCTTTAAAGCACACTCCTCATTGTTCAACAGCGAAGCGAAATGAAGAACTTTATCTAAAGACCATGAAATGGGCTTTGGAGGTGCTGATGGTCTGGGCCTAGCACAGGCTTTCGGAATTTTATTAAAAATATCGTTAGCGAGGTCGACCTGGAAGGCATATAAAATGGGTCTTGTCAAAGCAGATTTACACGTTGATATTGTGTTGGCTGCCAACCCTTGACCATGGAGGTGGATGAAGAAAGATAAGCAGAAGTACGTCGAGATCTTTTGCGGATTCTTCGCCTTGACAAAGGCCACCCATTTCCTCCAAGATGACTCATATTGCCTTCTAGTAGATTTGCACTTATATTCCTCTAGGAAGTCTATACTGTCTTTCGAAATCCCGAAACGTTTTCTCACCGCTAGGGAGAGAAAATCATGAGCTGCAGGTTCCGGGTTTTCTGTGATGAAGCGCAGACAGTCGACTTCTGAACTCGCTGGGTCAGAACTGGATCTGGTAACGGTAGACACTTCAGCCGTAGTTCCAATGCCAGAGGGAACCACACGCTGTTCGGCCACTTATGAGCCACTATTGCCGCTACTCCCTTGAAAGATCTCGGTTTGTTGAGGACCCTCAACATAAGGTTGTGAGGAGGGAACAGGTAAATCCTGGACCATCTGTTCCAGTCGAGGGACATCGCGTCCACTGCTTCCACCAAGGGATCCTCGTACGGGGACACGTAAAGGGATAACTTCTTGTTGTCTTTCGTCGCAAAGAGGTCTATCAGCAGTTCTGGGACTTGACTCAAAATGAAGGAGAATGATCCTGCGTCTAGGGACCATTCCGACTCTATCGGTGTGAACCTGGATAGAGCGTCCGCTGTCACATTGCGGACTCCTTGAAGGTGAACTGCTGACAAGTACCACTTCTTTTCCGCCAGTCGAAAGATGGCCAACATCACCTGGTTGAGTGGTGGTGACCTCGATCCTTGTCGATTCAAGCATCTCACAATCACCTCGCTGTCCAGCACCAACCTTATGTGGATCGAGCGACGAGGGGAGACTTTCTTCAAGGTAAGGAGTACTGCCATAGCTTCCAGAAAGTTTATGTGAAATGTCTTGAATAGATTGGACCAAGTCCCTTGGGCCTTCTTCCGATGAGAATGACCTCCCCACCCCTCCTTCGAGGCGTCTGTGTGAATAGTCAACGAGGGGGGAGGTGGCTGAAGAAGTACCGACTTCTTTAGTTGCCTGACTTGGGACCAAGGCCTGAGAAGCGTACGTAGACGAAGCGGAACTGGTCTTATCAGATCTCTTTGCGCGTTTGATGCATAACTTCTCCAAACTCCGGTTGCATCCTTTAGCTGTGCTCTTAGCACCGGGTCTGTTACTGAAGCAAACTGGAGAGAGCCCAACACTCTCTCCTGTTCGCGTCTTGATATCCTTTCGGAATCCAGAAGTCTCTTGACAGAACCAGCTATCTCCTTCCTCTTCTTCGCAGGGATGGAGAGTTGGTGTGACACTAGGTCCCAGTGGATTCCCAACCACTGGAACTTTTGAGATGGAGAAAGTCGAGACTTTTTTCTGTTGATCTTGAAGCCTAGATACTCTAGGAACTGGATCACCTGTAGGGAAGCTTGAAAACATTCTGTCTTGGATGCTGCCCACACCAGCCAATCGTCCAGGTAGGCTACCACCTGGATTCCCTTTAGGCGTAATTGTTTGAGAGCTACGCTCGCAAGCTTCGTGAAGATCCTTGGGGCTATGTTTAGCCCGAATGGCATGGCTCTGAAGGCGTAGAGTCTTTGATGTAGCTTGAACCCTAGGTAGGGGGAGAGTTGGCGATTGATTGGAACGTGCCAATAGGCGTCTGACAAATCTATGGAGACGGTAAATGCCCTCTTGGGCAGTAAGGTCCTTATGTGTTGTAGTGTTAGCATCTTGAACTTGCAGTTCACTATGAACTTGTTGAGTGGCGACAAGTCCAGAATGACTCTGAGTTTTTCTGAGTCCTTCTTGGGAACACAAAACAGCCTCCCTTGGAATTTGATGGACTTTACCCTTCGGATTACTCTTTTCTCCAACAGTTCTTGAATGTACTCCTCCAGAACGGGGGTGGAGTGTTGGAAAAATCGAGGGCACGGGGGTGGAGTGCTGTACCAGCTCCAACCCAGTCCATTCTTGAGTAGGCTGTGGGCCCAGGGATCGAAGGTCCACCGATCCCGAAAATTCTGAAGTCTCCCACCTACCGGTATCATCTCACTTTGACTGCTGTTGCCCTGAGGCCTTGCCTCCCTGACCACGACCACCCCTGAATCCCCTCCCCCTTGAGGGGCGTCTAGACGAGCCTCTGGCTGCTCCTCTAGGCTTCGCTCGAAAGGTAGTTGACTGCCCTTCGAACGCTGGGTTAAATGCCGGAGACTGCGTCGACACGGCTTGGGGTACCCACTAGTACGTGGTCGGGGTTTGTGCCACCATCTGGGGCACTGTAGGCATAGGAAATTGCTGTTGCTGCTGCTGTCTGAATGGCTTGGCTGGCCGAGAGGGTAGCCTAGGCTTCTTAGTCTTCCTCTTTGGTTGGGGACCCTCATCCAGGGAAGACTTTCTCTTGAGAGATAGGCCCCACTTCTGGAGAAGGTTTCTATTCTCCGTGGCGGCCTTATCTACAACCTCCTTGACCGCTTCACTAGGGAAGAGGTCTTTGCCCAAAATGTTGGAGGAGATTAGCTTCCTTAGCTCGTGCCTCACCGCAGCCGAGGCGAACACGAACTCCCTACAAGCCTTCCTAGCTTTGACGAAGCTGTAAAGGTCCTTCGTCACTGTGACTAGGTGTGTCTTAGCCACTACCATGAACATCTCATGGACCTTGGGGTCACTTGCCATTGTCTCCAGAGTCGTTTGATGAGACATTGAGGCAGCAAGTCTTTCTTTTGTCTCAAGCTCCCTTCGCAAAAGAAAGTCAGACAGCTTGGGGAGGTTCTCACCGAACTGACGTCTGGCAATATCAGCCTCCAACTTCCCGACTGAGAAGGTAAGATGGACGTCCTTCCAGTCCTTGTGGTCCATGGGTAGGGCCAAAGACAAAGGTTTACACTCCTCGAAGGAGGGGCATGGCTTACCTGCCTCGACTGCTATCAGCACAGCCGTAAACCCTTTCTGCATAAAGGGGAAGGCTCTAGAAGGAGAGGACACAAAGGAAGGGTGCTTCTTACTCAAAGCAGGTACCTTTGAGTTTGTGAAGCCCCTCTCTTTCATCGAGCTTGACAGTAAAGCTTGAGCCTTAGCGTGGTCCAAAACTATGACCTCCTTCGGCTCTGTTTCTTCCTTTGAGGCTGGTTCCTTCCTTAGACGGACATAACAGTCCGGATACGACTCCTTGCTGGGCCAGAATTCCACCTCCTCAAGGGGGACTGAGCCCAACTTCTCCAAAATGACGATTTTTCCCGTCGTCATAGGCATGTGCTCAGCATACTTCCAAGGGTTAGCATCTGAGCACAAGGGAAGGTCTTTCACGCTGAGCTTCTTCCTGGGGCCCACGTGATGCTGCAAGTCTCCGCATCTCCAGCTCCATTGCAGCCGCCTTCTCATTATTCTCCCTCTGCATCTGTTGAATCATTCCAACGATGGAGGAAAGGGTCTTTCCCAGCTCTTCTGGGAGAGAGGACGATGTTGAGGGAATAGGTTCAGGGGCCTGAACCGGAGTAGCCGACACCTCGTCGACCTCTTCCTCTTCATTGTCTGGAGCCTGCTCTTCATCCTGGTCTTCTGCCAGAAGGTCATATTCCAGACACTCGGACACCTCCGACATCCTATCGTCCAATTGGATGTCCTGCAGGGCGTCCGCGACTTCAGCATCCACAGGGATCTGAACCACTGGTATCTCCACTTGAGGCTGGGGAATCACTGCCTCAGCTGACGCCCTGGGGAAAAGGTAAGTCCTCATCTTCTCACTTGGAAGATAGGGCCCAGAAGTGTTCTTCTGAAAGCCCCTTACCCAGGTACGAAGCTTCTCCCTTGCTGCGTCCCTTGACTCCGTCGTCTTAGGGGAATCAAAAGCCTCAGTAATCAGGTTTGTGCACATGGTACATACCTGCGGGTCCAAATACCGGAGATCACCTTTGGAGACTGCGCATGCTGCGTGCCTCCTACACAAATCATGTCCGCAGAAGTTCTTGCTGCGGACGTTGCAGAAAACGCTTCCACACTTCGGATGGTCCTCCTGTAAAGAGAAGAAAATTCCATGAGTATCAAGTGAACTACGTATCACTGGATATACATAGCCTAGCATAACTAAACCAGAAAGGAAAGACACACTAGTATTTCCCGCACAGTCAATTGCTGCAACCTTCCAGATAATTAAATCGTATGGTTAATCTATACTAGAGCAACCAATGAATAATTTCCAGAGGAAACAGGTGTAGCTCACACCCAAAAAGGTGATTTTAAAATGCTGGATAGTAGACAAGAAAGAACTCACTTTCTTTATCTGTAAGGTTACACCAAAGGGCTGTGCAAGATAACACAAAAGTGTTAGAAAAACTTAGTGTTGTAACAAATACTATACTATAGATTTCTCCCTACAGTATATACTATACTGAAAAATACTGGCTACAGTATAGAAGGTAATGTGCCGGCCGGCACCTTAACTAGTTCCAAAGTATACTACTTATAAACTATAAGGCGGAAGAACGCTGGTTCGAATGCATGTGCCGGCCGGCAGTCACTGCCGGCCGGCAGCTAAACAACAACCACACCTGGCTGCCGGCCACTAATTGTAGCGGCCAGCAGACAATGGTGTGATATATAGCCGGCCGGCAAAGGTATACAACCAATGCCGGCCGGCAGCAAAAGAACCAGAGAACTCCGACTGCCCGGCTGCCGGCCACTCAGGCGATATCCCTGGTTCTTTTATTAGGGATATTTGCTCCAGGAGTTAGAATTCTGGGTACCTTAAGGTAAATTCTCTGGGAATATCGCCGTAGTTATATATACCCAAGGAAGCTACCCTTTAGGAACTTCCATCAGGACGACATGGCTTGAGCCCAAAAATACACTAATCAAGACACGCTAATGAAATTTTCAGGCATTATTAGCACTATAATAAGGCATATCCTCTGTAAGTTTTATCATCCAACAGGGAAAATAAAGGATTTTATGAATAAAAATGTGAAAATCAGAAATGTTATTTGGTGACCGGTGAGAAACTACTGCCTTGAATTGAAATTCAGTCTGTAGGCATGTTTGTTTATCCACCTGGAACATGCACACAAAGTTTTATCAAAATCGAACAGTAAATAAGCACACAGCAAGAAAAAACGAGCAATAACCCAAGCCGATGATGGAGCGAACCTAGAAATAAATATTCACCAAAAATTAAAATCTCGATTTAGGGACAAAACCTTCTGTGTTTTTGTAGGTATTATGTCATTTGATAGCCTAAAACATCTAAATATTATATCATTTAAGGCATAAGAGCAGGACAAGCAAAGACATACACCCCTCTCCCGATAAAAAAACCGAGAAAAAGCAATTTTTTTCTGATGCATAACCTAACCTAACCTAACCTAACCTTCTTAACCTAACCTAACCTAACCAAACCTTCCCAACCTAACGTAACCTAACCTAACCTAACCCTACAAGGTGGAGCCTACCCTTAAAATAGTTGAGCAGTAAACACAGATGTTTGAACAACACAAAAACATAGTTCAAGCAGCTTAGAACTCTCGTTATAAGCAAAACCCGCCACGACACATGGGTGAACGGGTTCAAGGCAAAATGAAGTTCCTACCTAAAATTGTAGAGAACATTCAAGCAATAAATTAACCTGGTTACGCAGTTCTTTCCTTAAACTCGTGGTTGATACAAAAAGATCATAATGACTACAAATCTCTCTTCCCAATTAAAGTCTGGGCTTTACACATTCGACAAACTGGCTGTTGAGTGTGGATTTAAGTGATCTGGTGAGGTACTGTATGTTTAATCAAGCTGATTTACATTATAAATGCTTCATAAGTCAAAGGTAAAAGATCCGGTTCGAAGGACCACTCGTGTGGAGAAATATGTTTTTTATTTAATTGTTTAATGGGAAATTGTTCTGGGAGAGTCTCCCTACATCATTTCCTAAGAGATCATTAGGGGAGGAAAAGAAGCGCTATCACTCAAGGCACAAACACCCTGTCAATAACTTTGATGACGTAGTTCACGAACCTTCACTCTAAATGCAGAAGAACTGTAATCTGTCCAGAGGCCTCAAAACACCAGATTTGAAATAAAAGTAATTATATGGCCTACTCTAGCTTTGTCAGATCTAAGGTCATCTACACTATTAGGCTCTATTTCGGCTCCGTCCAGGGATCCCAGTGAGATGCTGGACAGGAATTCTATGTTTCGTAATTATTGAGAAAATGGCAATGGATGGGAGCAGTGATGTATTGCAAAGTAAAAGTTAAAGATATGGATCTTTACCTTTGAAGCATATAAATTTAGTACTAAGTCACTCGCTAACACATAGTACTCTTAAGTTACTTAGACTTACGTACTCCTTTCAAAATATCGGGTATACTGTCCTGAGATTAAATATTCATAATAGGCATAATCAAATAAATGAAAGAGTGAAAATTCGAAGGAGTAATTAACCTAATCTTGCTTTATCACACAAATTTACATTGAACGAAACGGACATTTTAACATCAAAAAAAAAAATGCAAATTAAAAAGCAATTAAAATATGCATGACACGAGGTCTCTTGCAATGATTAATGACTGAAATGGGGTTAGACACGTGGCACTGTAACCCAAAACTGTGCTAGTCACTGAAGCAAAAGTTATATGTAAAATCTATACACACAATCCCACTCACACAGCCCAAAATATGTAACAGCCAGCTAAACCTAAAACAAGTAAAAATTAATCTCAGCTAAAATGGGGAAAACTAATTGCCACGTGTTTTTACCTGCACTCTTACTTGGAAGACATTCCTTGTCTTCAAATGGCTGTTGATTAAATTAATAGGGTTTACCAGGCTCGTCTTCTGTTTGGTGAGAGTCGAGTTGGAGAGGAGGTGGTGAGCCAGAGATGCACTGATTGAATTGACCAGGTTGGTCAGCCCGGTCACAACGGCTGCTCATGCACGAATGGGCCGACCCTTAGGTCGCATGGGTTCACCTGCCTTCACCTTCCAAAACAGGCGAAGGCTGTGGTGCGTAGGCAAACGCAATTGAGGTGCCATATTGGGACTTTAGGGCAGGGCAATGTATTGTTGTATGGAGTGAATAAGAGGCAGGATTTTGTACAAAATACTTAGAGAAATCTTGCTGCTCTAAGGGAATATATATATGCAATAATTCTACCTATTCTGGCTTGCTAAAAATTAATCACTTAATGATCAATTAGCAATAGGCTGGTGCGATGGGCATACATCTAAAAATTAACCGACTTGAATTAATACTGATAGATTAAATCTGCATTCAAGTCAGTAGTATCAAAATTATATTCGAAACCAGTTTAATGATTTATCTCGACACATGTAGTTTGAGGAAAGAACCTGTGACGTCACGAACATGGCGTATGCTGTTGTCAACAAGTTTAGTTAGTTCAAAATAGTTCTCTTGATGTTTCAGTAAAGAAAAGGAAAATGGGAGCAAACGTTTAAGGGTTAACTACAGTATTAGGAGAGCTTAAAATACAAAAGGAAGAGTGAGGAAAAATTCTTCACACACATACACACACACACACACACACACACATATATATATATATATATATATATATATATATATATGTATATATATATATATATATATATATATATATATATATATATATATATATATATATATATATATATGCTATATATATATATATATATATATATATATATATATATATATATATATATATATATATATTTATATATATGGGTCTTTTCGGTTTGAGTTCCTATCGAATTTTAATGTTTTTTTTATTCCAATGTATGTATTTTGATGTGGAAAACCCAAAAATGATAACCATTTTGTGGAGAAATTATTTATTGATGGGTGTGATAGGTAGTGGCTGTAAGGGGGGGGGGGGGTCGCAGGGGCTAGGCCTAGGTAGGGGTACAGGGCCCTAGGTTAGGTGGTTGTATTAGGTTCGGTAGTGTCCCGAAAATCACTGTGGCCTTAAGGGGGGGTCGCAGGGGGGGCGGAGCCCCCCCCCGGTAGGCCTAGGTAGGGACACAGGGCCCCTATGCTAGGTTAGGTGGGTTTTCTTAGGTTCAGTAGTGCCCTGAAAATCAAGAAAGCGCACAGAGAAATCGCAGCATTTCAGTAAGATATTGATTGATATAAGCCAATTTAAGTGTTAATAAATAATTTCTCCACAAAATGGTTATCATTTTAGGGTTTTCCACATCAAAATACATACTTTGGATATATATATATATATATATATATATATATATATCGATATGCATATATATATATATATATATATATATATATATATATATATATATATATATATATGTATATATATATATATATATATATATATATATATATATATATATATATATATATAAACAGTGCATATTACTCCAATTAATAAAAAAAATTAATCTACACTTACAAAATAATTTATTTCTTAATCTTATTAAAGCTTATTTACCATTCTTTTGTATGATTTGTTTTTTTTTTCAATACCAATATGTTTATTCAGATATCGTATCCTACGAGTAAATATAGTTTGGCTAAAAAGTAAATTACATCTTCTGGGAGATGAATTAATTTCAGAATCATTTATATACATTGTTTTCACTCCGGAATGAATGGCCTGAAAAAATATCTCACGAAACGGGTGTGAGAAAAATGTCTCGGATATGCAGTTCATACTTGTTAATCATTTTAACCCCTGAATTTTCGTCAGTTTGAATGGCAGCCTTTTTATGACAAACGCAGATGCTGCATCGAAAATGTTTTCACTCCGTAGCCCCCTATATATCGCAAACTTTCTTCCTCTATGGCATCAGGTAACGATTATGTGTTACTAGGATCTGTTGTCAAATTATCTATATCGTCACCTGAATTTGATGTAATATCTGTTTCACATTTTATATGTAATTTCCTACTTTTGAAAATTTGGCTGGTCATGCAAATTTCTAATGCAAGGTCGCGGTCATTATAATTTCTCACATTGTTGTTGCATTCTTTAATGCTATCTCATTGTTAAACAGTCGATATTTTCATGTTCTTTATCTATGTTTGTTTGATTACTAATTATGGCAACTTTTTCTCAGAAGCAGCTCTCTCATTCGATATTTATAGCTTATAGCACCGGGAAGATCATGCAGTCCACTCATCTGTCTGCAACATAAAAAAAGCTCTAACACGTCCTAATTTAGTCTTCTAGTCAATATATATGCAACATTATAGTCGGTGAATAATATATCATATATGCCCATAAGTGAGAGACAGAAAAACTATAAACTATAAAGACTGCTTGACCTAGCTTTGTACATTCAAATTTTTGTCATTACATCAATGACTTTACGCAGAAGATTTTTCTGGTTTTCTACGTAACTTTCGTGATTTGACGTCTTCTCTCATATTAGATAAATTCGTAAGATCGAACCAATCATTAACTATCGAGATGAATTCTGCAGTAGGCCTATCCTTCTAGGTTTTGGTTTTTAGCAGTCCTCTCCCTCCTGAATAATCAACCATCAGCACAGCTGTTTGACATCAGCTGCACAGCATACTTCACCCGCTGAAGTTAAGTGTTTTGTAAGTTTAGATGAATTTCACCAATCTTATAATCCAGACCATATTCTGTGCGAGTATTACTTAGCATTTCCCAACACAATAATCCGATATCAGTGTCCCGTTTTCAAAGCAACACCCTTTAGTTATAAAGCGATTTATTATTAATTTTATCATGTGTCGGGCATCTGCAAATAAGAATAATTCCCTATTGTGACAGATTTTTTTTATTGAAAGACACTTACAGTTTATTGAACCTATGACAAAGTACTTCCATAATTTTACATTGGTTGTCCCCAGATCATGGTCGATTGCAATCAGAGCATAGACAGCATTCTCTACTTCCTAAATTATTCACATTATTATTTCATGCATTTAAGATTTATCTAAATCATAAAGAAATAGATTGTCCCCATTTACCAAGTTAAGCCCTAATCATTATTACCTGAACCTTTCCATGAGGGTTATATAGTCTGTCCGTTCCCTTATCGTAATTATACTGTTTTGCCATGCTCATTTCATCAAATGATATGACTGCAAGCCTCTCCTTTACAGTTAAAGTTTGAGCTTTAGTTTTCATTAAAGACAAAACAGACGTCAATATACTAGGCTCGCAAGGAAAATGTGCTGAACTGACTAGTGCATTGCTGGTTTGGACATTATCAATTCAATGGTAGGCCAAATATTTGTTCCCTCATTCTTCGTCCCTAGGAAATCTAAAAAATCAGACTTCTGAAGTATTTTTGCTATTATTAAAACATCCATAGACTGCACAATTCACAATTCCCCCCAAAATTTTCCCCTGTGCGTTCTTTGACGTTTGTCTGATGTTATGATTTGCAACTGACAAAAGTCCATACTAAGGGAAGGTTTTTTGAAGTGAAATGCAGATTAAGTTAATCTGCCTATGACCTGTGTCCCGGAGTAAATAAAGGAATCTCAGGTACAATGACCAGGTGTTAGTATTAAAGAATGATCCATAACCACGGTTGTAGCTTAACCATGTCTACAACTTCATTAATAAGCAAAATAATTCTGTCTGATTCGTACTCTGTCTGGTCTTCTTTCCCTCAAGCTCCCACGTGTGACGTCACGACGTCAAGGTAGTGGCAGGTAGATCTGCAGGTTGGCTAACCTAAAGTATCTCAACTGTGGTTTGATGGCTTGACTGTGGCGGCTAGGAAGAACGCCAGTCGTACGGATTATGGCTGTCCGGATTTTGGGTATGTCGGTGACCTGGCAACTCGGGATTCCGGCTTCGGGCTTGTGGCTGTCGGGTTTATGGGTTTCGGGTTTCTGCCCTACTCCCAGTTCTGTTTAGTGAATCACGGGAGGAATTGCAAAGATGATAAAAGATTTGAATAAAAGAAAAACAGAAACGTAGGACTGAAAATAAATATGAGTAAAACTAACATAATTTTCAATGAAAATGCAGAGAGACTATAAAATAGAGTTATGGATGAACCTCTATAGAGATTGTTGATAAATATACTTACTCAAGACAGACAGCAAGTATTTCCCCATGACACGAGAACGATTTCAAAAGAAGGATAAGCATGGGATTGAGAGCCTTTGGCAAACAAAATGATACTCTGAAAAGTAAAACGCAACTTTATCTAAAAAGAAAAGTATTTAATCAGATGTTCACACCAGTATTAACTTATACATCAGAAACTTAGAGTCTTACAAAATTTTGTTGATAATATTTCCATTCATCCCTTAAAGCAAACATCTGTTGGCACCCTGCTCCAAGTCTTCTTTTCATCAATTTGATACTTTTTCCATTATTTACTTGACATGTATCCTTGTTAATATGTCATAATCATCATTTGGTACTTGGTCTATTATTGCATTAAATAAGTTGCATATCTTGAGATTCATTTAGGAGTTTGTTAAGCCCAACTTTGGAGGGTGAATACGTCCCGCACATCAATTGATTAATTGGTTAGGTTTGCTTTACTTGTAGGTGAAGTGCACTTCGTAATTTTCGATTATATAATTTTTATTAAGCCTATAGGGCTATGAAGAAATAAAGACAGATGTATACTACACAAAGATTTTGGAGGTATTGCACAAATCCTGCTTTATGGTCTGATAAGTTACAAAGATTTGACACAAGTATACTTTGTTGCTATCCGACATTCAACCTAGGCCTTATTATGTAAACCTAATAGCATTGGCCTAGACTCCAGAGTATTATTATTATTATTATTATTATTATTATTATTATTATTATTATTATTATTATTATTATTATTATTATTATTATTATTATCGAAAATATATTATTGTTGTCATTCTGGAGATTCTTTCTGACACTGTTATAGACTTCCATTCCTAAAGTAAAAATAAACCAACAAGGATGTAGACTTTATTAATTGTATTTCTAATAACGAAGATAACTACGGCCAGCTATAGACCCATGAACCACTAGATCGCAGCCTTGGCTATATGTTAAGTTATGACTTGTAATAATTTATTACAAATATCGAAATCATGATCCTAAATTACACTTGTCCTCATACATATAGCTACAAAAGCGAAAATAAGTAAATATTTTAAATTCATATCGCAAATACATCAGTTTTTGTCCTCTTAAATTTTCACTCCGTGAAATAGCCTACCTGTTTTTTTTTTCACGATCCAATATTTTTCAAGGGTAAGATTCTACATAACAAGTGATTAACTTTTGTTGATATATGCACATGCTTATAAAGTGAAAAATAGGATTCAATACTAAATGGCAACTTGAGGTCAACGAATGGTTGCCCAGTACAAAAATAAAAAAGTTGCACCAATTTTGCTTCATAAGGTATATGAATGTCTCAGAGTTAAATCAGAATTGCGTAGTAATGCGTCCTTATCTATAGAATCTGAAGTACTCGATTAACCAAGAATTTATTTCTTACACGTAAAGAATCTGAACATCAGGAAGTATAAGATTTGTAGCCATTTCATGCACAATCTGGATAGAGACAACTGAACCCTTTAATGGTCTTTCAGGAATGAAATAGATGGCTGTTTCATATGGTGCCTCTCCTTGGTAATAGCCCAGTAGACCATTGCCTGAGAAATTTCCATTTTCAGGGTTAGAATATCCAACACGAACCTCAACGTCTTTGAATTTTGAGGAATATTTATGTCGTAGCCTTGAGAAAACACGAACAGATTTAATTTTTCGGGTAGTGCCAAGGTCAGCTGACCACCAAGGTCTCACCACAGTATCCGAAACATATGTGTAACCTTCCTCTTGAGAGCATGAGTAACCATTAACCGCAAATTCCTTTGAACCTCGTAAAGCAGGAGTTGCAGCAATGGTTGCATTTGGTGCAGCATCATTAGCATTTCCCCAGGAGGAAAAACACCTCATAGTGGGTTGCGGACCATCTGGGATTCCATTCCAGTGACGTGATACCGTGGCTCGATACAACCGACATTCATCTGTAAGCAATCTTCCCATTATCATTGTGATTGAAACAACAAATGACATTTTAATGTAAGTAAAATTACTCCTATCTCTGAAGCTTTTTGAATCACAATTAGATTTTGATTGGAGACTTGCTTAACGCTACGGATACAGTGGATATGAACATATGTACTGCTTTTAAACAGAATGTATTCCGGAATAGAGGAATTTGTCAATCACCTCTTGCATTATAAATGAAAAGATGTCTAACCTGTGGTTATGCAGAAAATACGGCACTCCACATGGCGGGAACAAAGGTTAGCACATCCGAAGGGTTTTTGCTTTCCAATGTAGGATGCTACGAAGCACGTCTCAAAATCACCTGCATATCTTGAATCAACCTGAAAGTAATGATAATGTTTACAGTATCACCCGTCTTGTTAGAGAACACGAGAATGAAGTAGTACATTTAAAAAAATCAAAAGGAAAATAACAATGTAGGCTTACAAATATAAATGGTCATGCCATAATGCTTGTTTGACTGAAGTAGACTTGGAATTTTTTTGTTTCTTATTAAAATCCATGATATGTATAAAAGCCTGAACCAGTCCAGAACATACATGGCACCATGCAGAAAAAATCTAGGTGGCCCTTATGTAAAGTAAAGAGAAATGGAAAGGCAACATCTGCCAAACAAATACAGCATATTTCACTCCAACTCGCTCCCCATGCAACCATGGACTGGCCCATATTAATCTTTTCCAGAAATGGAATCCCGATAGATTTACAAGAAATAATTCTGAAGTGACTTATACTAAAATACTGAATAACGTCCTGTGGGCATATATAATAGGCATTTCCATACCAAATTCCAGGTCATATGGTTTAAATACTAGGGCATAGGAGCAAAAATGCATTTTGTTTTGTCCAAAAATAGCCGAAAATCACTATAATTAAACATTTAGAAGTGATTTATACAAAAAACGTTACTTACATCATGTGGACATATATCCAAGGTACCCTCATACGAAATATCAGGTCATTTAGTGCAAATGTGAGGGCACAGTAGCCGAAAATGTACCTTTTTTTAATCTAAAAATGAACAAAAAATCTAAAATTAACCTTTTTGAACAAAAGTATGCCGAAAATGTTGATGGCTTCCTAGTTGTATTTATCTAAGGGACCTCCATACCAAATTTCTGGTCATTCGGTTTTAATACCAGGGCACA
Organism: Palaemon carinicauda; assembly: GCF_036898095.1. Classification (NCBI taxonomy): domain Eukaryota; kingdom Metazoa; phylum Arthropoda; class Malacostraca; order Decapoda; family Palaemonidae; genus Palaemon; species Palaemon carinicauda. The sequence goes on along the minus strand of NC_090732.1, from coordinate 54,572,581 downwards.
GGACACCAAAATATACGTTTTTGTTAGAATATTGCAAAAAAAAAAAAAAAAAAAAAAAAAAAGAAAGAAAAAAAAACTCAATAAAATTATGTTTAAACACACCTGGGTATTTACCCACTCGACCTTTGTGACAAATTTCAGATCAGTGTGCCCATATATGACAGATGAATCGATTTGAAAATTTGACAGCAGGAGGAAAAGAAACCGCAGGGAAAACAATGTATTTTCCTCCCATGGAGTGAAATATAATTTAAAAACAAAAACATATCTATCCACTCTGATGGGACAAAAGCAGGTTTATATTCTATATTTGTCTTTTGCATAGTAAAAATAAGGCTGTTGCTAAAAAGCATTTTTTACATTATCTAAAAACAAAGGCTTTCAAATGTTAATTCACTTTGATCATATTTTTACTTATAGTTGTGCCATGTTAGGCGGTATATATACCGTGCTAGGTGGTATGATACCATGCTAGGCAGTATATATAGAGTGTTAGGCGGTATAATACCGTGATAGGTGGTATATCTTAGCAATCCATGTTTTCTAACGGTTGTACAAGTACAAGCAGATAAGCAACTTGGTGGAGTAACAAGAACTTTGGGTGTGGAGGAAATGCATCCATAAATCTCGATGAAGTCACTGGCAGCAGGGTGACAGATTAGGGTTAAGGCTTTAGACAAGATGTCTCTTCGGCTTCTACTCTCGATGCCTGGTGGATGATCTTACTGGAATCAATATTGACCAGGAAGGGTCACTTGCCTAGTTAGACAGGCACTGCGCATCACAAGGAACTGGCTATCCTTTGATGAATTTGCCGATGAATACTCTATGTATTTAGTCAGTCTATGGAAAGTGAAAATTACAGAATGGCTTCAGTCCTGGGCATAGCGGGATTGCTAAGAATCTCCTGGTTTATAAATACTAGAGAAATATTAAAAATTGGTAATTGGAATATTAGAACCATGAATCAGATTGGGAAGTTACAGAAAGTGGAGAATGAATTTATGAAATATAGTTTGGATATCTTAGCTGTAAGTGAAACACGTTGTTTGGGGATTGGTAAGATAACCTTAGACCAAGGATATATATATATATATATATATATATATATATATATATATATATATATATTGTTATTCCTGGCGGTGATTGCGCCACTTTTTCCAAACTAAATACCCAGCCAGCAAGGACCAGTCGAATTCCCACCAGCGTTGGGACCCTACCCAGAGCCTCACCACCCCCTCCAACCATCTTATACTAGTCTACTCCCTTGAGGTCTCATTCCAGACATCTTCAAAGCATGTGGCCATTAAAATGCTGCCACAAAGAATCCAGGAGAAGTCACGAGGCCTATTGATCGGGGTGTCGAGACACATGACAAGGCCTGACCAATGGGACAGCGGTCAGGCCAATTAACCCCCCCCCCCCCCGACTCGGAGGCAAAAGGGAGTTTAGTTGACCTATGAGCGGCTGGGCATCGTTCTTCGCTGATCAAACCCTGTGAGAGCACCATCACACCTTTTTTCGCTCTCAAGACTTCAGGGAGGCAGGACCTGTGACACGTTCTCCACAAGGGAGGAACCAGAGTCCTTTTTACCAAGGTAAGATGTCTGATTTTGAGATCCTCATCGTCCTTACCCAGCCTTCCTTCTCCTTCCCTTATCATATCCTATTTTTTCCTTTTATCTTTTAAAGAAAGATCCTACCCACTGAACCTTTTCATCCTATTCCTTATGTCCCAACCACATGTGCCATTGCTCCTAACCTTAGTTAATTCACCCTGTGACAGTGTTTTTTCCCACGTGTAGTGTTTAAATTCCTAAGTTTGCACTTTTATTTAATTTACTTAAAGGTTTTAACCACACGACTTCATCATGTTCCCAGCCTGTCGAAGTAAGTGTTCGGTTAATAATTTAATTTGTTTTCCTTTCCAGGGAATATCATTGCTGTGCTGAATCATCATCCATGGTCTATCCAACTCCACGTGAAGCACCTCGTGGCTTAAATTAAAATATAGTTATCTGTTGTGCTCCCCCTTTTTTTTATTGACTTCTATTTAAATATTGTAAATGTATCTATTTTGTCCGTATTCCTTGTTTTATTGCCAACTGGCGACCTTTCCATTATTCTTTTCCATTGTTAGTGCCCTGAGTTCCTTAAGCAAGGCCGGACTCACAAGCACGCGGGCGTAACAAATTAGCGACCATGCCAGGATTCACTAAGACAGCAATTTCAATTTATCATTAACGTAAAATTCCCCATATTCTGTCTTTAGCAACTTGACGAATCTCATATTCATTCAAAGTAAATTCTTTTATCACTGGAGTTGGAACCGTGGAAGAAAACAGCAAAAACATTTTATTTTTATTGTTAAAATCTTGCTTATTTGTGCGCGAAACCTTTTGTTTTTAAGAACCACGTGGTAGGCTTCAGTTCCATTGTTCAGCAAGATAGCCAACCGTCTGTAGCGAGTTTACCTTTTGTTTATTATCGCAGTGATTAACGAGTATCAAATATATTGTGCAGTGAGTGAATGTTTAATTTTGGGTTGAAAATAAATGAAGTGAAATTCACGAAATTTTAGGAAAAAACGTGGCAGGCTAAACACGTGTTAATTTCCAGTGAGCCATAATTCCTGTGTAGGGTAACGGTGAGAACACGTTGCATTCCTTGCTATTCAGATTTTCTTTTAATCGTTAGTGGCACATAATTTCATTTTGTGACATTTCGTGGGATATTATTTTTTATGTATATTTTTTGAAAGGGATAATCTTCATACAATTATGTTAAAATTGTTAACCTAAAAATGAACGATTTGCGATATCACATTCAATTTAATTTTATCAGTCAGGGTATACGATCATTTAGATAAAACATTTGGGAAGTGTAATTTCTTAAATTCATTTTTTTTTTTTGTTAAAGGGAAAATATGTAAAGGGGTTGATTTTCTTAGCGAAGTATTAAGCAAACTCAGTGATATTGTTTGTTTTATTTAATTTATTATACTTTAAGTATAAATACAAACTTTGCTCCAAGTCACAGAGTTGCAAGTGGTGGTGTTGCAAGAACGCAACCACATATTTTTACAAATCCATTTTTTTTGTCTAGCATAGAGGATCCCTCAGTTGTGATTCCATTGTTTTTCTGTCTAGCATAGAGGTTCACCCTTAGTTGTGATTCCATTCTTTTTATGACTAGAATAGGGGGTCACACATCGTGGAGATTCCATTTTTTTATGACTAGCATAGAGGGTCACACATCGTGGAGATTCCATTTTTTTATGACTAGCATAGAGGGTCACACATCGTGGAGATTCCATTTTTTTATGACTAGCATAGAGGGTCACACATCGTGGAGATTCCATTTTTTTTATGACTAGCATAGAGGGTCACACATCGTGGAGATTCCATTTTTTTATGACTAGCATAGAGGGTCACACATCGTGGAGATTCCATTTTTTTTCTGTGACTAGCATAGAGGATCCTTCAGTTGTGATTCCATTGTTTTTCTGTCTAGCATAGAGGTTCACCCTTAGTTGTGATTCCATTCTTTTTATGACTAGAATAGGGGGTCACACATCGTGGAGATTCCATTTTTTTATGACTAGTATAGTGGGTCACATATCGTGGAGATTCCATTTTTTATGACTAGCATAGAGGGTCACACATCGTGGAGATTCCATTCTTTTTATGACTAGCATAGGGGGTCACACATCGTGGAGATTCCATTTTTTATGACTAGTATAGTGGGTCACATATCGTGGAGATTCCATTTTTTATGACTAGCATAGAGGGTCACACATCATGAAGATTCCATTTTTTTTATGACTAGCATAGAGGGTCACACATCTTGGAGATTCCATTTTTTTAGACTAGCATAGAGGGTCACACATCGTGGAGATTCCATTTTTTTATGACTAGCATAGAGGGTTAACCTAAAAATGAACGATTTACGATATCACATTCAATTTAATTTTTTCAGTCTATGCTGTGGAGATTCCATTTTTTTTATGACTAGCATAGGGGGTCACACATCGTGGAGATTCCATTTTTTTATGTAGCATAGAGGGTCATACATCGTGGAGATTCCATTTTTTTATGACTAGCATAGAGGGTCACACATCGTGGAGATTCCATTTTTTTATGACTAGCATAGAGGGTCACACATCGTGGAGATTCCATTTTTTTCTGTGACTAGCAAAGAGGATCCCTCAGTTGTGATTCCATTGTTTTTTCTGTCTAGCATAGAGGTTCACCCTTAGTTGTGATTCCATTCTTTTTATGACTAGCATAGAGGGTCACACATAGAGGAGATTCCATTTTTTTATGACTAGTATAGTGGGTCACATATCGTGAAGATTCCATTTTTTTATGACTAGCATAGAGGGTCACACATCGTGGAGATTCCATTTTTTATGACTAGTATAGTGGGTCACATATCGTGAAGATTCCATTTTTTTATGACTAGCATAGAGGGTCACACATCGTGGAGATTCCATTTTTTTATGACTTGCATAGAGGGTCACACATCGTGGAGATTCCATTTTTTTTATGACTAGCATAGAGGGTCCCACATCGTGGAGATTCCATTTTTTATGACTAGCATAGAGGGTCACACATCGTTGTGATTCCATTTTTTTTATGACTAGCATAGATGTTCACCCATAGTTGTGATTCTATTTTTCTATGACTAGCATAGAGGTTCATCCATAGTTGTAATCCCATTATTTTTATGACTAGCATAGAGGCTCACCCATAGTTGTGATTCCATTTTTTTTATGACTAGTATAGAGGTTCATCCATAGTTGCGATTCCTTTTTTTTTAATGTATTGTTAATTATTTTGGATGTAATGCAACCAGACAGCCTACATGCCCACCCATTAGCGTACTTCCTGTTTTTTAAGTTAGGCTACTGCTCAATTATTTGCGAGGCTTGCTATTCAGCCATAGGTCTTTCCTGAAAGCTATTTTTCACAGCCATTGTGCATTTTGCCCAGCTCCATCTTTATCCTTTCTTCCGTGAGACTCTTGCTTAGGCTAGAGCGTCTTTCCCATATGTGTAATTTCTTGCATGGTCAACACTGAATCTTGTGCTGTTAAGTTTGATCTGGTTGCTGTCTCTACAAGAAATTAGCAAAATGACTGCTGCTGAGGTCAGTGCATTTATAGATTTGGCAGAACGACAAGGGTATGAGGGAGACGCATTGCGAAGGTATATGCGAAAACTAATGGATGAAGCCAATGCCCAGAGAAGAACAGAGCAAGAAAGGATGCAGTATGAAAGAGAGAGAGCATATGAATTAAAGAAGCGGGAAATAGACGCCTGATTAGCAAAGCTCAATAACTCGCCACCTCAACCAAATGTTGCCCAAGTCCAGCAGGACAATTGCAGGACGGTCCAGTTCATGGAATGAGTAACCAAGGAACTCCCTACAGTGGACCTGAAGGTGACCAAGGGCAGTGAGCGATCTCGCACATGAAGGCTACAACTCAATCTTGGGTCAAGACCTCCTGAGAGACATACAGCGAGTGCCCCTCAGGTGCATGAAGGTTGATAAGCCGGAGCCCAAGACTTTGAGGGCGCCACCTGCCGGAGAAGACAACTGGCTAGGTAACGACCTTGGGGAGGTAGCTTGGCTAAGTGAGGAGGCCCAAGAGTCTTCCTCCTCCAGCAGTGAGTCCGAGCCTCATACGCCAGAAGTTAATTCTGGTGAAGGTGTGCTGCTTCCCATCACAGGGGATAGGGCTATTTCCAGCACCATGCCAGAGGTCTCAAAGGAGGGCCAGGAGTCTTCCCCTTCCAGCAATGAGTCTGAGCCTAGTACCCGCAAATTCTCTTCAGATGAAGCTGTGGTAGTTACCACCACTGGCGATAGGGCTACCTCAAACACCAGGCCAGAGGTCTCAGAGGAGGCAAAAGGGGAACCACCCATCAGACCAGAGACCCCAAGGAGCCAGACAGAGCCCATCAGATTTCAGCTGTCGGACGAGAAGCTGAAAAACTACAGGGAAGCTGCCTATTCGGCCAATGCAGAAGTAAATTACTCTCTCAAAGGAGAACTTACTGCAGAAGGATGGGGTGCTCCTCAGAATCACCCGAGGCCCTCACGATCCTGCTGAGGCCCTGCGCCAGCATGTAGTTGTCCCCCGTAATTGCCGCTTGTCGGTACTACGAATGGCCCATGAGGGACTGGGAGGGCACTCTGGGTTGAAGCGCACAATCCAACTGCTCCAGCCTCATTTCTTCTGGCCGGGCTTGCAGAAGAGTGTTAAGGCTTCCGTAACCTCCTGCCATCCGTGCCAAGTCACCGGTAATTTAAAACAAGTAGAGCCGAGGACATCGCTCCATCTCAACCCACTGACAGTCCTAACAAACCATAACCCAGCAACTTACTTAACTGAGCTGCGTAAGAAGAATAAAGGGCTCATGAGGTGGGGCATAGACCTCCAGAACTACAACTGGAAGGTCAAGCGCCTAAAGAGTTCAGATGAGAGAAATGTGTTCTCACGACATTAGTGCCCAGTGCACAGTGCCATGTCCATAACATAACCATAGTCAGTAGGTTAATTTAGGTTGTATGAAAAAATATTATTGGCCTTGGTGTCCCGCTAGGTAGATAAACTTGAGGAGTCATCTTGGCCTCATTAGTTGCATTTAATTTATTTTCATGTATTTATTTTATCCTTTTTGCATATGATATGTCAATTTGTTTTAATTTTCATGTGTCCCACTGCCCTAGGTCACTTAACTTTAACTATTATTGCATTCTTCATTTTTTAATTGTTGCCTCACAGCCAGCATGCTTACTTCTATGTGGCAGTTAAAGTTAATATGTTATCAAAATAAAGTAAAATTATGACCCTAGTTGCAGCTTAGAAATTAATTCCTTATTGGGGTGAGACTCACTGAGGGAGGAGTCATTAAGGCTGGTGGCTTCAGACCTTGCTTGCAGAGTTTTTGTCCTGTTTTAGGACAAAATCTCTGCTAAAATGGGGGGTTGTTATTCCTGGAGGTCATTGCACCACCTTTTTCCAACTAAATACCCCACCAGCAAAGGACCAGTCAAATTCCTACCAGCGTTGGGACCCTACCCAGAGCCTCATCCCCCCCTCCAACCATCCTATACCAGTCTTCTCATTCTTCCCACTAACAGCCTAGTGAAAGGATCACCCAATCAAGCAGTTATAACAGCGAATAACTGAAATTTTCGGTCCTTTGCCCCTAGATATTCAGCGAGTTCATAAATTGAACTGTGCCTTGACACTTTCTTTTTTTTTTTCTTTTTGTTTATTGAGACAACACCTGAAACCAAGCACTGTTCGACAGCTGAAGACTACCATCGTGTGTCTGCGATGGCAGCAAGGGGTTCTTCTCCTATCCCCACCTCCTCCCCTCGAACTAGAGTGGAAAAAGGAAGGATAAAAAAGCCAAGATGTCCCACCTTGAGGAGTCACAAGAACTTGCCAAAGTCTCCTGCAACGGAACCAGTCCCAGGAACCTTGAGAATACCATCCAGGACAGACCTCAAATCGCCCACCAGCAGCCCAGGAAGAAGTGGACACCGATAATAACCCCACTCAACAGCCATCTTCACAGCACACCACAGATGACACAAAGTTTAGGCTTACTCCAAGACCCAGCATTACATCCTATGCTGCTGTTGTCACCATGGAAGCCAGCAACCCTCACCTGAACATGACTATACGTCCCAACCGCAGGGGACAGCTAGTCATTACAGCTAAAGATCAGCCCACCAAGACCTTCCTTGAGCAGCAGGATAATGTGCTCAAGCTCGACCTTAACAAAAGGCCTACCACTATCATCATAGTGTATGACCTCGACCTGCCACTTGAGCCTGTGCTCCAACATCCCTCCATCATCACTGTCAAAAGATGTGAAGGGAAGGCTGGAGGGAGATCCCACAAGTTGGAGGCTGTCTTCAAAGGAGCTCGCCCTCCTCAACTCTCCTTCGGCTTCTGGGGTACCTTCCACACCTAGGAGTACATCAAAGAACCGCTAAGATGCTTCCGATGCCAGAAGTTTGGCCACCACAAGAGCTGCTGCACAGGTCCGGAGATCTGTGGAATTTGCAGCAGCAGACAGCACCCTACTGCCCACTGCATTACCAGGCATAAGGAAGGACACAATACCACCGCCCACTGCCCGAACTACAGAGTATCTCATCATGCTAGGCATGATAGATGTCCCTACATACTTCAGCATATCGCAGACCGCCAATACAACCTCCACCCACGTCAGCCACGTCGAACGCACCCACCTCCAATCAACCACAACCCTCCACCATCCAACCGCACCTCCCAACCAAATCCTAACCCCTCCAGACATGCCATTCCTGAACTTCCCTCTCCTCCAGCTCCCCCTCCAGCACCTAAACCTCAACGTCCTCCCAGACCTCCTCTCAAGGCAAAACGATCCCCAACCCGTACTCCTCGCACTCCCTCACCTCTAAGATTTACCTCTCCACCCAATCCTTCCACTGCCACCCAGCCAAAAAGACCTACTTCATCCTCCTCTGCACCTGTAACTCACACACCCAACACTTCTCACTCCTTAAAAGAATTCCCCAACCTACCTAGCTCCACTGTCACAAGCCAACCAAGTGCCTCATACCCCTCCAAACGACCTTCAATTATTGACAGCAATGTGTATGACCTCTCTGCTTGCCCTATGGATACTCTTCTAGCAGCCATCAGTAACATCCTTCGCAACTTCTTGCAATCCCGCAAAATTAAATTCACCCAGGAGTCTCTTGATGACTTTGTTTTTGACAACGCTGCCCTTGAACTTAAAGCTCAGTTCCCTTCATAGACCCTCCTGCAAACGACCCTAATACAACCACTCACAATAACCAATACACCCAAGTGAAAGTGCTCCAATGGAACGTTTGCGGACTTTGAAACAAGTTTGCATTCCTCCAATCTCAAACTTCAGTGCAAGACCCTGACATTATTGTACTGCAAGAAACTCTGCTTAATGAGAACACACCATTTGTGTTCTCAGGATACAAAGTGTACACAACGTATCTATCACCAACAACAAGAGGACTAACCACCCTTGTCAAAAGCAGCATCCCCTCCAAAATAGTACCAAGCATAGACTGTGGGACAGAGGCAGAGACTCTTAGTGTCCAGATATCTCTGCTAGCCACAACTCTAACAGTCCACAACATATACAAGTCTCCAGCAAAAAGCATCAATGCGGAGGCGCTCTTTGCCGCAGCCTCCGAGGATGACTCAATAATTGCAGGAGACTTCAACGCCCACCACCAGTTCCTGAACTCAATATCAGAAACAAATCAAACAGGCAGACACTTGTATGCCCTATTGCAAGAATATCCTGATGTAGCACGGCTTAACAACGTCACAGAAGCCACGAATCTAAAAGGAGGTCGCCTAGATCTCACCTTCCTCTCCAGTGCCATACAAAGAGGCGCCAAATGGCAACTACATCCTGTACTAACGAGTGATGACTTTGCCATTGAAGTTAAACTCGAATAAGAGATATAACCCTCGACTCCTCCACCCCCAAAAAGGTGGAGCCCAGAGTTTGCTAACTGGGAAAAATTCGAAACAGCTATGACAGAGTGGGCTCGGGAATACATAAAAAACCCTCACAATGATATCTCCACCCTATAACTCGACTTCAACAAACAACCAGAGACAGCAGCCAGTGTTTCCATGCCTAAATAAAAGAACTCCGAGAAGAAACACGCTGATGCCTGGTACTATAACAGTCACATCAAAGAAATGAATGCCAGAATAAACAGGACCAGAAAACTTCTCAGAAGACATAGAACTGACGAGCTACACAATTTAATTGTGGAGATCATCAAACATTCTGTGCAAGTATCACTGGAAGTAAAAACAGACAAATGGTACTCATGGTGCCATGAAGTCAACTTCAGCACATCCCTAGCCAAGATATGGGGCTGATTTAATAAAGTCTCTGGGAAGTATAATACACCCAGAGTCACACACCCAGACCCATTAGCTGAAGCCAATAGGATTGCCAACAACTTTGCGGACAGAGCACCAATCTACCGCTGCAAACTATAAACAGGCAAAGAATACTGCTCCCAATCAGGAACATCATTGAAGCCGCCTGCAACATGGTAGATGATACTGACTACCCCTACACCATGGAGGAACTTAACACGGCCCTCGCAAAAGGCAGGAAGGACACTGCCCCTGTAGCCGACCTCATTACATACAACATGCTGAGGAACATGGGAAACCATGCCAAGCTGGTTTACTTGCATTTGATCAACAGTGCGCACACAGAAAGACTACGCCCAACCACATAGAACCAGCAGGACACCAAACCAATTCCAAAACCCAAGGAACTAGACACCTACCGTCCCATAGCTTTGATAAGCTGCACTGAGAAAGTAGCTGAGAGAATGGTACTCAACAGACTGCAGTGGAAAATAGGCCAACTACATCACCGCCTATATGCCTACAGAAGTGGCATAGGCACTCAAGAATGCATCACAGATGTCTTCTCAACAATTAATGACAAAAAAGCCTTTGTCATATTCCTCGATCTCGAGAAAGCTTTTGAGCTAGCCAGCTCACCAGCTATACTCTTCACACTTGTTGAAAAAAAAGAGTTAAAGGACACTTACTAGCCTGGACTTGGAACTACACACTGAACCGAGAAGCCAGAGTCACTTTCCAAGGAAAAACCACCGATTTTATCCCTCTAGAGAACGGAACACCACAAGAAGGCCCACTAAGCCCCTACCTTTTCAATCTGCTAATGGAGAACTTAGCCACTTTAAACCTCCCAAATGGGGTGGAAATCTTCATATATGCCATTGTATGTCCACACAAAGCACACACAAGAAATGCTACCCAAAAAGCACTTGACATGATCCAAGCCAAATGCAATGAACTTGGGCTAAAGATCAACACTAACAAAACCAAAGCAATGGCTATAAGACACTCGCAAAACCCTCAGAATTTCACACTGAGGGGCGAAGCCATTGAATGGGTGAGTCAATTCATGTAGCTTGGGGTAATCATTAGCAAAACCCTATCATCAGCTAATGAAGTAACCTACCTCAGAGAGAAGACAAAGATTCGTCTATCAGCCATGAGACAAATGACCTCCCTAAAACAAGGAGTATCAAACAACCTCCTAAGACTGTTTTATCTATAAGCAATTCGATCCCACATCGATTATGCAGCACCCTCACTCACTGCACTGACTGACACTCAAAAAGCATCATTGGAAGTAGTCCAAAACAACGCCATCAGTGGCTCTCCAATGTGGACAAGACTCTGCTTACGTAAAGCAGAAACCAACCTAATTCCCGTGTCAGCTAGGATTGACATTAGGAATAGCAGCATTATATTCAAGTCAATCATCGCAGACAGAAAAAGCCCACTCAACAACAAATTAAAAAGGCTTCTACCTCTAGTGGAAGAACTAGACCCGCCAAACTCCCATGCAAAGAAACTACTAGACACACTCAGAAGGATGCAGATGAGGCCCACAAAACCAAGGAACAACAAAGGCATGATGGCTACAGCTCTCCTGCCCCATGGGCTCAGGACCCTATCAAATACAACTTCACCATCCTACCAGCAGCAAGCAAGGCCCTCTGCACACCAGAGCAACTCACTGAAGCTGCAAAGAATGCAATCAGGAACACACCTGCACCTCAAATCTACTATACGGATGGATCAGTAGACCGTGCAATCCCTGCAGTAAACCGCTGCAGTTATCTCTACATCAGGATACAGAGAAAACTGGAGACTTTCCAACCACGCCTCCACACTGCAAACTGAACTAGTAGCTATTGCAAAAGCTCTAGAACGCTGCCAACCAACAAGATGGAAACACAACGATCCATACAGATTCCAGAGGAGCTATTCTGGTTCTCAGCAACAAAGAACCAGCAGAGAATGTTTACCTCATCACTGCAATTCAATTCCTAGCCTTGTTCCACCAAAGCAACAACAGGCAAGTAACCTTGAATTAGATTCCAAGCCATACCGGAATCTCTGGCAACGACGAGGCCGACCACCTAGCCAAATCGGCCTTAATGTGCCAGACTATCAGCATAACTCTGCAACCTTCATTAAAAGCCATCAAGAATCAAATGGCTGCACACTGTAACATCCAAAAGATAAGTGAAGTAAGGCGAGCCTTCCTAGATGGATCAAGATCTGCAAAGTGGTATATTGAAGCTACAAACATATTACCACACCCAATTGCAAAACAAACACCCCGCCAGGACGCAGTTATCATCTGCAGACTGCGACTGGGATATCTATGCAGCTGGCAAATTATCTTAGACAACGGCAAAGACCCAGCAGCACAGCATAGACCAATAAGACCGTGCAAGAACTGTAATTAAGACACAGAAGAACCTCTACAGCACTACCTACAGCAATGTCAGGAAAAAAGCCTACTTTGGCAAGATCTTAACCCCAACAATCCTGCAACTGTAACAGCAATTGTCAAACACATAATTGACAATTATGATACCCTCTCAGCCTTTCTCCGCAGCTACCGTCCACCGAGATAGCGTTGCAACAGTGCCAATCGGCAATCTAAGCAACCTTCTTATCCCCCCTTCTCCTTCTATGTTGGGTGCTTTCATTTTTAATTTCATTGTGGCAATGAGGAGCTGGTGATCACTACCAATACCTGCACCTCTATAGCTTCTTACATTTCTCAGAAACCTCCTTCTCTCTTTATTAATGGTTATGTGATCTATTTGATTATTGTAATTGCCACATGTTGAAATCCATGTATATATGTGGATGTCTTTTTGCTGGAAAAGAGTACTGCTAATAACAAGATTGTTTGTTGAACAAAAACTTATAAAATGTGCTCCATTTTCATTTGCAACTTCGCCAAGACCCTCAAGACCCATCATGTTCTCTATACCTGGATCATTCCTTCCAACTTTAGCATTGATGTCACCAATTACAACCCCCTAGATGCTGAAGCCTTGACGATGATGGGGGGCTTAGGGATTAGCAGCTGGGCTCTGATGAACGGTGGGAACTGCATTCCCACTGGATCTTGGTGCCCAGTTATTGATCCAACTAAATGAGTCAGCACTTTCACTTTTTCTTTTGGTTATTTCCTTTATTCTTCCATCTCTTCTTCTTGGGTATGAACTTGTTGACGACTTTGGCTTGTTTGATTATAGTTTGGCTGCTCTTTTGGATTTGGCACAGTGTGGGATGGATGCATGCCATCTCAGCCTGTAAAAAATTAAACGCCATCACCCTCTGCCAGACCCCATTGGGTGCAGACTTATTCTGTCGAGTCAGGTTCCAGTGATCCGTTTCTAAGTCACCCATATTTACGGGTAATGGGTGACGCCAGGTAGTGGATTCTTCGATGGGAGGGGGTAACTAACCCCACTGACAAGTGTATGCCCACCTAAAGAGAGGCATCCCTCTCCAATAGAGGACTGGTCCCCGCTGAAACCTCTTCTCATGTTGAGCCAGGTGGGATAGTAGGACTGACATCCTTTGAAAAGAGGTGGATAACCGGCTTGATTCTTCTTTGCAAATCTATCCCTATGATGTTGACCTGGAAACTGTAAAGGACCATTCAACTGATGTTAAAAAATCCAAGTAATATGAGCAACATAAGGAAACTCTGAACCCTCGGTGTTACCCAAATCTTAATAGATAGTAATTATGATGAGCTATATAGAACAGTTATGGAATGATATTGGAGATAAGAATGAAACTTCAAGGTGATAAGTATGATTCATGGGTATCTTATGATAGTCATGCTGAAGCATTTTAATGCTATAAGTGACATTATACATGTTAAAAATAGTAATTTGAATATTAACGTTGCTTTGTGTAATAAAGTATCAACAGACTTGGATGTGTACAGACCTGCCAACTGGTATGAAAAAGATATTGATGTAGGCAAACCTTCCCAAAGAAAGCCAAAACCACCAATGTGGCTTGTTGCGGAGCCTAAAGTGAGTACAAGGATTTTTTTTTGAATTTGTAGATTTATACAGAAAAAAGTAGGAACCATTGCCTCCGGTGATATAACCGGCTTTGAAAAATATAGTTTCCTTATCCATGCCAAATTATCCAGTCTGTCATATTATCTAACCTAAAGACAAGTGGTTAAGATATTAAATTAGATGTCAAAACCCCACCTAAATTTTTGTTATGGAATGGGGGTAGTTTTCAATAAAGACCTCTATGATTTATAGAAGAGGAGACACTGTCCATGTGTCAATTAACGGCATGGAGGGTGCATAAAGTTCCTGGAACATCGATGATTATCCTTATTTTCAAGGATGCTGATGTACCTTTTCATACTATTATTGAGAATGAAAGGATTAAAGTTCGACCTTTCAAACAGAAACCAGTACAGTGTTTCAGCTGTTTTAAATTCGGACACCCTTCTAAAGTTTGTAAAAGTGAGAAATGTGTAGCATTTACTCGAAACCTTACCACGGAGAGTTTATACTTAAAACTAGGTGTTTGAACTGCAACTCATATCATAAATCCACCGATAGGAGGTGCGAGCTACATAAGTATAGGACATGCCAAAAGACTACTGAATAAACAAAATAGCTATGCAAAGGCATTGAAATCTAAAGGAAATTTGCCATAGGAGACATCAAACCCACCTAGTACTGCCAGTAGTTCTAAGAAAAGAAATACAACATCTAATAATAAAGTACTGCATGATGAGGTAAGCCCATTGCCTTGTGAGGCTTTGCCACGATGTATTAACACTGAGGCATTGCCTATCTCTGCTCAACCTTCGTCCCACATTACCAACAATAGTACTAACCTCTCTCAGGCCATGTCCTTGACTGATTTGAAGGAGGTTCCAATTCAAACCAAGTTACCAGGTGCACATGTAGTGGGGAAGGTGCAGAAACCTGGTAGCTCACCACCTATTAATCAGAAAAGAGAGAGACCTCCATTGCTCTCACCACCTTCAATAAGAAACATTAAAGTTATGACATTAAATGAATATGATGTTTTGTCTGTTGATGCTTATGATGAACTGGAAGAGATTTTGAATAAATCAAAAATTCAATTTGAGGTCCACTACCCCCCGCTGCAATTAGATAAAAAAGACAAAAATAAAAACACAAACACAAAACCCAATCTATCAAGACCCTCTCTAATAAAATAACTGAAAATTAGTTATAGATAAAAAATTGCTAATGGGAAGACTTCATCCAAGGTTCCTTCCAAACAATAAATCATAGTTTTTTCCTCCATTTTGCAGTGGAATTATTAGGGTTTAAGGGCCAAATATGAAGAGCTTAAGCTCCTCATTCATAAGCACTCCCCCATGATTATATGTATACAGGAGAGCAAACTTCATCATAATACTCCTTGTCCTCGTGAATATATTAGCTATAGGACCCCATAAGACCACTGAGTAGAGAGCCATGGAGGAAGTCTCACATACGTTCGTCAAGATGTTCCCCTAATATCTTTATCGATTCGTACACCTCTGTAGGCAGTGGTTGTACAGATTGATATAGGTAGAAAATATACAATTCACTCTCTGTACTTGCCTCCAAATGATAGCATCTCGTACGATAATTTAGTAGAAGTGATTCAACAACTCCCTCAACCTTTTCTTTTACTTGGAGATTTGAATGGTAGACATCCTTTATAGGGCGATGTTTTAACATACACCAGGGACAATATCATATCATCAATTATGGAAAATGAGGATTTCAGACTCCATAATACAGGAGAACCCACACATTTCCATGTTCGGACAGGTACCTTATCATACAATGACCCATGAATTGCAAGCTCCAATTGCCTTATCGATTTTGATTGGAGGACAGTAGATGATTGGATACTAGTGATCATGCACCAATCATTATAAACATAAACAATGGCCTCCTTTACAAGGATTGCCACGATGGAATCTTGACAAGGTGGACTGGGTTAAATTTTGTAAGGTAAGTGAAATTGAGGAGAGTACAGAGCAGTTTGAAAGTGTTGATGATGCCATAAACTTAATGAATGCAACTCTCCATACAGTAAGAGTCAATTCAATTCCCAAAATCACAGGGTTATTCAAATACCGACCAGTCCCCAGGTGGTCTTTAGAACTAACTGCCTTGCACAGAGCCACAAGAAGGTCTTTAAATCGATTGCATAGGCACCGTACAGAAGAGAACTTAATAATAGATAAGAAATGTAGAGCACAGTTCCGTCACGCAATGAAAGAAGCTAGGCGCCAGTCTTGAGTGTCTTTTGGTTACCTCATCAACAGTAGAATAACACCATTTTCTTTGTGGAGGAAAGTAAAAAAGATAACAGGCAAATGAACCCCCTACCAACCACCAGTGATGAAGGTGAATAGTCAGAATGTGACTGGAGCAAATGAGGTTAGCAATGCCCTGGCTGATTATTTCTCAAATGCATCATGCAAGTGTGTAGCAGCTCCTGGACATTAGTATAGGAGCACTGAAGAAGAGAAAATTTTAAGCTTAGCAACAGGAAGGAAAGAGTCATACAATTCTTCTTTTACGGGAAGATAATTTAATTCTGCACTTGCTACTTGTAATGATACATCCCGTGGATCCATTGAAATTCCATATACAATGATTAAACATGTACCTGTTAAGATCAAGTTATTTATTTTAAGCATTATTAACAGAATATGGCATGATCATAGTTATCCAAGTGTTTGGGAACTAGCCATTATTTTAGCCTTTTTAAAACCATATAAGGATAAGTTTTTAGCTGTGAAATAATGACCAAAAGCATTGACATCTTGTTCATGTAAGATCATGGAGAAGTTGGTCAATGCAAGACTGGTGTGGTACCTGGAAAAGAAAGGTATTTTATCACCTATCCAGTGTGGATTTATAAAAATGCACTCAACGAGTGATGTGTTGAATTTGAGATATGGTATACTTAAAACCATTCATGAATTGGGATTACAAGGAGAGCTACTATTGATCATTCAATCATTTATTTCACATAGATTTTCTTCAAGTGAGAGTGGGGAAAGCTCTATCAGACAGAAAATGTCAGGAAGGGGGAATTGCTAAGGGTAGTGTGCTAAGTGTAACCCTATTTGCTCAAACCAGTAACTGGATATCCTCAGTCATTCCTCAAGATATTCTCTCAACACTATTTGTAGATGATCTCTCCATATCATTTGCTGGAGATAGAATGGCAATGGTTGAGAGAAAACTGCAACACTCAATTGACAAAATTACTCAGTGGGCTGATATGAATGGGTTTAAGTTTTTGACAAGCAAAACAACTGTTGTTCATTTTTGTTGTATTCGGGGAGTACATCCAGACCCAGATCTATGCATCAAAGGTCAACGGATCCTATGTGTAAATGAAGCTAGATTTTTAGGTTTGATATTTGATTGTAGGCTTACATGGCTTAAAAGCTAAATGTCTTGACGCTCTGAATATTTTAAAAGTATTGTCCCATACATCATGGGAGCAGACCACAAAATTATTTTAGAATTATATGCCCTAAATTTTTCAAAAATTAGTTACGGTTGTGAAATATATTCCTCAGCCACCTTAATCCGATTAAAGATTTTAGATTTTGTACATCATGCTGGTATTAGATTGTCCACAGGAGCGTTTAGAACTTCACCTATCCCAAGTCCCCTTTATTGAGGCTGGAGAGTTACCTTTAGACCTTTACCAAAAATCTTCTATTGTTCGTTATTGGTTTAGGTTACAAAGACTTCCTAATTCTTTTCAGACTGCAAACTTTGTAAGGCATTGAAGATATTTTGAATTGCACCCAAAATCTCCTCAACCTTATCGTCTACGTGTAAAACAATTAATAAACAGTCTTGATATAGCAAGAAATAGAGTTCTTCCATTTAGGATATCACCAACTCCTCCATGGAAATTACCAGAGATATCTTTTTGTAAATATTTCATTGATATAAAAAGAACTTTGGTATATGCTGATGGCTCTAAATCTGACGTTGGCGTAGAATTTGGAGTATAATTGTAGAAGTGCACTTCCTCTAGTATCTTCCATATTTACTGGCGAAC
>NC_090732.1:54497039-54549539 GCF_036898095.1 Palaemon carinicauda | reverse complement strand
GATTGAGCCGGCCCTGATGGCTGCCGGTGGGAAACCCAACATACTTTTGAGAAGTCTTCAGGCCTCCCTTGGTCTGCCATCCACAATTATTGCTGCCGGCTATACAGCTGGCGCCAGGCCTTTTGTGGATGGATGGAAGCTAGAATCAGATGGATTCTTATCCCTTCCATTAGAATTCTCATTCTGGCAAGGAGACAGTAGGCGGCCTGACAGTCCTCCTACACTTCCAATTGTTGTGCTGAACCAAAACAATAGGAAACTCTCCTACCTTAATACTTTCTCTCTCGCTATCAGTTAGTGCTGCCAGGTACTAACCTAACCCCTGTAGTGTGCCGGCTGGACCACAGTATATAGAATATACAGTAGTACATTTAATTTCTAACATATTCTACGTTTCATATCACAGTCTATTGTTGGGACCTCGAGATCATGTTGAGCTTGAGTAATCCCTCAACACCCAGATGAATCCTTTGATCATCGGGACCCTAATAAATCACCGCTTAATATTAATATATTACAGGTGGATATAGTTAGTATAAACACTTACTAACCCTAACTAAGTACTAGAGTTTCCTCCACCCTGTATTCTTCCTAACAAGAAACCTAAAATATTATTATTGACGGAGGTCTCAGTAATTGATTGGGGTAGGAAGCGTACATATGTGCCTTTCCTATTTCCTTTCCAGCTTACTATCCTAAGCTACCATAAACAATAGTAATTACTATTGTTGATAGAAATTGTATGCTTTTATATCATGGATATAGAAAACTATATACTCATTGAGCCCCTTTTCCTTTACAGGAGGAGCCATTGTAGAAGTGCACAGCCTTAGCCTGCAACCACAAAGACAAAGACTCTTGTGGCTACACGAAGTAGAGGACTCATGCCCCCTGCAGCATCGTGTTGGGAGTCCTCAAGTATTGGGACCCGAAGGGTTGCCCCACCTGTTCGACCCTGCTGGCCAACAGCTTCGGAGAAGCTCCCTCAGTCAACATGGAGACTGAAGATACAGCGAGGGAGACCCTTCGCTAATGGGTAAGTGGATTCCAAAAGAATTTTCAAGGGACCGTACTTACCCGACGACTCCCTAAGGTACCTACTGTTCCCCAAGGCTCTACCTAACGCGGTGGTGCCCCAGGAACAGGTCCAGTCTCCCCTCATACAAATGAAGATAGACGTGGACATAGACAAGGCACTAGAAGGCATGGACATCCTTCAAGAAAGGACGTCAGAAGTGTTCATTGACACTGAGAAGGCCCTACTACAAGTAGGCCCTGAAGAAGATGTGGAACATCCACAAACGGAGGAAGAAGGATCTGTTTCAACGGCAACGGCAACGTCAACCTCTTCAATCCCAACTCCACAACCAGTGGCACATGCCGTCATGAACTAAGAGATCCTCACTTCGATTCAACGGATAATGGAGTTTTTCTAAAAGGTACAAGAGACGATGAGAGAATCACTCAGACTGCAACAGATACTATTGCAAGAGAGGATGGATCACCCAAGACCTACCAAGAGCTCTACTAAGAAGTTCCTTAAGGTGCTGAATTTCTCTCTCCATTTCGAAACCAACCCCTGGAGGTATACGGAGCATATGCCCATGATGAATGGGAAACTATTTGTCTCAGAGAAGTTGGGGACCAAACTGATTGAAGATCTTCAATTTTGGCCTAACTTTTCAGTTTACCCAGAATGCTACAGGAGAGTGCGGGATGAACATGCAACCCGTGAGGAAACGGTACCCAAAGAGGTCATTGTCCTCGAACATGACAAGGCGCAAGCCATCATCCTGAAAACCTTGAAAGGAGCCGGGTACACCAACTCCAAAGTCTCAGCACTGAGCAAGAGACATCCCACGTTTCTTACTCCTTCCTCCATCTCTTTCCTCTGTTCGGAGAAAGCACTCGACTTCGCCGTCAAGGCAGTCGACAAGAGTAATTCTTGCCCAACCCTAGAGGAATGCAAACCATTCTCTCTAGCACTACCTGCCCGCAAGGAGAAGTGGAAGGATGTCCATCTAACCTTCTCCATCTCTAGTTGGATCCAGAAATAGCAGGCCAGCAGTTCAATGAGAACCTTCCAAAGTTGCCAGACAATCTTCTGAGGAGGGAACAGGAGACGAAAGAGAGACTAGCGGCCTCCCTTTCTCATCAGAACTGCCTTGAAATGAGTGCAGGTCTACAGAACGCCCCAGAAAGGATCATTTTCCTGGCTAAGTCCCACATGGGTACCATTGTGAAAGACTTATATGCCTTCCTCAGAGCGAGGAGAGCCTGCAGAGAGTCTGTTTTGACCACAGCAACCATAAGACACGAACCAAGGAAACTGATTACCTCGAACATCTGGAGTAAAGACCTTTTTCCCACAGGAACTGGTCCAAGAGATCATAGCCAGAGCAACCCCGGAGAATGGGAACCTTCTCCAAAAGTGGGGCATGAGCTCAAAGAGGACATCTTCCTCAGACGGAGGTCCCCAGCCCAAGAATAAAAAGGCAAGGAGACCATGCAGATCTGCACAACTTTCTGCCGTGACTACGACCACGAAACCTCAGACCACTTTCCAGATGGTCCCTCAACAACTGGTGGCTCAGTCACCAATCTTTAACCCCAACATTGTGAAGCAATTGGCTTTCTTTCACCTTAAGTCAGAAAGGATATGGCCCTAAGAGAAGTTCACCCGGAGATGACTCCTCCCGGGGTCAAGTAGGACGTGGTCACGAAAACAAATCCACAGGACCCCACACCCAAAGAGGGGTTCCAGGTAGGAGGCAGACCGTATCACTGTCGGGATCGCGGAACCTTCGATCCCTGGGCCCACAGCCTATTAACGAATGGACTCGGGTGGAAATGGAACAGAATTCCACCCCATTTTCCAAAATTCTTCTAACACTCCACCCCCTCGTGAGAAGAATATACCTCAGAACTCTTGAACAAGAAGGTAAGAAGGAAAGCAAAATCCATCAAATTTCAGGGAAGGTTATTTTGTGTTCCCAAGAAAGACTCAGACAAACTCAGAGTCATTCTAGACTTGTCTCCACTCAACAAGTTCATCGAAAACAACAAGTTCCGGATGCTTACTTGGCAACACATAAGGACCCTTCTACCGCAAGGAGCAAACACACCCTCAATAGACCCAACAAATGCTCACTGGCATCTTCTATTGAGCCGCCCTTTCTCCTCCTACCTAGGATTCATACTACAGAAGAAGTGATTCTTCAGAGCAATGTCCTTCGGACTGAATACAGCCTCAATGATGTTCACGAAGCCGGCAGACACAATCATCTAGCAGCTACGCTCCGAAGGAGTTCAATTACTAGCATATCTAGACGATTTACCAATATGGGCAGCATCCAAGACTACTTGTCTGCAGGTAGCCAACAAGGTGATCCAGTCTCTGGAACACCTGGGCTTCAACATCAATCGCAAGAAGTTTCACCTTCCTCCAGCTCAGAAGTTCCAATGGCTAGGAATCCAATGGGACTTAAAGTCACACCATCTCTCCATTCTATTCAAGAAGAGAAGAGAGATAAAGGGATCTGTCAAGAGACTAATCCGTCACAAGAGGATTTCAGAACGGCAACAGGAAAGAGTATCGCACTCTCTCCAGTTTGCGGCAGTGACAGACCCAGTGCTAAAGGCACGTCTAAAAGATGTGTCAAGAGTCTGGAGAAGATACGCTTCAAAAACTCGAAGAGATGAACCAAGGCTGGACCCGACCCTATTGCGCATGTTGTTAAGGCCGTGG
This sequence comes from Palaemon carinicauda, assembly GCF_036898095.1. NCBI lineage: Eukaryota > Metazoa > Arthropoda > Malacostraca > Decapoda > Palaemonidae > Palaemon > Palaemon carinicauda. The sequence continues at coordinate 54,545,791 of NC_090732.1, read as the reverse complement.
TCATCAGCCAAGAGCCTAGCACGAACAATTCCCCTGCAACCACCACAACCATCAGTGGAGGTACACTCCTCCTCGAAAGGATAAGGTGGCCACTCTCACAAGAGAAAAGTGCAAAAGAATTGGTCGTACCAGTTCAAAACCTTTCATATCGACGTTCAGGAAGCTCTGACAGTTTACCTGACGTTGAAGAGACCATCCCCTCGCAGAACAATCCACATCATATTGGCCCTGAACAACGAAGAGATAGCAAAATGTTTAAATAGACAAGGATCGAGATCATCATACATAGGATATGTGATATTAGCCACCTTCCACCTGATAAGGAAGAAGGGATGGCACCTATCAGCAGTTCACCTACAAAGGTTCCGCAACATGACGGCGGATGCTCTATACAGGCAAAAGCCCATAGAGACAGAATGGTCCTTAGACGCAGACCCATTCTCCTCCTTGGAAAAAGTCCCGAATCTGCAGGCCAACCTCTTCACAATGAGCGACAACAAGAAACTACCTCGTTTTGTTGCCCCTTAGAAAGACCCTCAAGCAGAGGCGATAGACATCATGTTCCTCGAACAGAACAAGTGGAACCACATTTACCTGTTTCCAACACCCATTCTCCTGCTAAGAGTCCTCGACAAGCTAAGATCCTTCAGAAGGACAGCAGCAGTAGCGGCCCCCAATTGGCCCAAAAGCAACTGGTTCCCTTTAGCTCTAGAACAGAAACTGAAGCTGTTCCCTCTGCCGGACCCAGCATTATCCAATCTGGTCCAGAAGTCAACTGCTTGCACTTCATCCTTGAGAACCAAAAACCAGCATCTCACGATTTTCTCGCCCTAGTGGCGAACAAAAGTTTAGAATCTCTAAGGATAAAGTTGACTTCATCGAATAGTATCAGTCAAGTTCGACTAGGAGACAATAGGAATCATTATGGAAGAAATGGGTGTCCTTTGTGAAATCAAAGGAACTGACAGAAATATCGATAGATTTCGGTCTAGTTTTCTTCATATTCCTACTCGAACAATGCCTGGTTTCCACTATGATTACCTCGGGTAAGTTAGCCCTGGCTAAACTACTTCTGTACACCTTTGGAGTGGACCTCTCTAGTGAAATCTTTAATAAGATCCTAAAAGCATGCGCTAGACTCAAGCCAGCAACCCCTCCAAAGACCATCATGTGGTCTTTGGACAAAGTCTTGCACCATGCTTCGAATCTCAACAATGAGAATTGTCCTCTAGAGAATCTAACAGACTCAAGACAGCAACCCTTCCATAGCCCATCACGTGGTCTTTGGACAAGTTTCGCACCATGCTGTGAATCTAAACAATGAGAATTGTACTCTAAGGGATCTAACACAGAAAGTTATTTTTCTGTTTGTCATATCCTCAGGGGCTAGAGTTAGTGAATTAGTGGCCCTATCTAGAAATGAAGGCCATATTCAGTTCCTAGACAGGAGAATCTCTCCACTCAAGGAAGATACCTCTCTGTGCCCAGTAGAGTGTCTTAAGGTCTATCTTCGAAGAACCTCAGACTTCAAGGGAGGACAGCTCGTCAGAGGCGAAAACCTCAGGATCAAACCTACCCCTAAAACAACTGAGAGCAAAGATCACCTACCTTATTCGCAGAGCGGATCCTGACAGTACACCCGCAGGTCACAATCCAAGGAAAGTTGCTTCTTTGTTGAACTTCTTCCAACACAAGGGCTTTGGAAGACTCCACTCATACACTGGGTGATCATCCAGAGTCTTTTACAAACACTATATGAAGCAAGCACATGAAATAAACATGTTGTGGTGGCGCTGGGTAGTGTTATAAAACCCGTCGTCTAGCGCTGCGATGAACAGTGAACTGCTTTGGGACTTTCCAGTGCATGGGGTGCAGGGGTACATTTACCCTCGAGTGCAAATCACTACGATGATTAACACACTGTTCCATATAGGTGCATATCTCACCAATAACACCAGTGCCGAGTGAACGTTGCGTCACGGTGTTCATGCATTCCCAAAATCTGTACAAGTCAGTCAGATTTGGTTTCACATCTCCATTGAGTGGCATCATTTCGATGAAATTACATATTTTTTCGACAAGAGAAAATATGGACCCTGATGTGTTTTCAATGCTGGATCAGATTCATACCCTATTGTAACTACATTTGATAATCTAGTTGCAAGGTAGAAATACTGAACGTATTTGTGTCTTATTGCTGCTATCTCAGTTACAGATGAATAAAGCATACTAGAGTTTTAATTAAACCCTAGAAGGGCCTAACTTGAAATCAGAGTACAGATTTCCAAGGTATGTGAAAGGTAATCTTTAAGTGTTACCTTCCGTCCCTACGGAAAATCAAGCCTTGAATCCTTATTGTCGATATCGACACTTTCCCTGCAGGGGCAGGAAGCCCTAAGCCAGTTCCAAGCTTAGTGGAAATGACAGATAACGGTAATGTCATATACAGGTCTAAAAAACCAGATAAGGACCACATTCAAGGTAGAAGGCACTTATACACACCAACAGATATAGTACTTTCAAGTTAATTCTCTGGTAAGCTTCCATCAGGACAACATGGCCGAGCCCAAAAAACGGATTTTGAGTAAAGCGAAAAATCTATTTTTGGGTGAGATAGCCATATCGTCCTGATGGACGCACCCTTTTTGCTGACCCCACCCGAAACTACTCTATCTGTGGCTATTCCTGCTTAAACACAAGTAAAGGAATGGCGGCTGATAGTAGTGCGGATAGGGGGTCCCCCTGGTACCTAGATCGGCACCCCCTTCTTTAGCCACTCTTCACCCTCAAAGAGTTAAATCTATTCAGGGTGAAGATTGCTATGTGTCGTATTTAAAAAATACGTCCCCTGATATGCAATATCCCTAAAATTTTTATTATGGATAAATCACGCCAGGAGTTAGAATTCTGGAAACCTTCAGTTAATTATCTGGGAGTACCACTGTAGCAAATATCCCTTAGAAAGCTACCTAAAGGAGCCTTCCATCAGGACAACATGGCTGTCTCACACAAATATAGATTTTTTCGCTTTGCTCAAAATACGTTTTATATATATATATATATATATATATATATATATATATATATATATATATATATATATATATATATAAAACAGATTTTGAGCAAAGCAAAAAATCTATTTTTGGGTGAGATAGCCATGTGGTCCTGGTGGAAGGTTCCTTTAGGTACCCTTTCTAAGGGATATTTGCTACAGTGATACTCCCAGAGAAATAAACTGAAGGTTTCCAGAATTCTAATTCCTAGCGTGATTTATCCATAATATAACTCTAAGGATATCACATAAAATCAGGGGACGTATTGTTAGATACGACACGTAGTAATCTTCACCCCGAATAGATTTATCTCTTTGAGGGGGAAGAGTGACCAACGAAAGGGGAGCCGTTATCTAGGTACCCGGTGGACCTCCTATCCGTACTTCACTGGCCGCCATTCCTTTGTTGCATTTGAGCAGGAATAGCCGCAGATAGAGTAGTTTCAGGTGGGGTCATCAAGAAAGAAGGGTGGGTTCATCAGGACGACTTGGCTATCTCACCAAAAAATAGGTTTTTCCCTTTGCTCAAAATCCGTTTTTTGGCCTCTGCCATGTTGTCCTGATGGAAGCTTACCAGAGAATTAACTTGAAAGAACTATATCTGTGGATTTGCGTAAGTGCCTTTACTTTGAATAGGTTCCTTATCTGGTCTGATAGACCTGTATATGACATTACTGTTATTTGACATATCCGCTAAGCTTGGAACTGGCTTAGGGCTTCCAGCCCCCTGCAGGGAAAGTGTCGACTTTGACTATAAGGATTCAAAGTTTGTATATCCGTAAGAACAAAAGGGAAACTTTAAGTGGGTGCCTTTTCATGCTTTGGTCATCTGTACTTGTTCATGCTTCTACTTATAGGAATAGAATAAAACTCTCGGTTGCTTTATTACTACCAACTGAGGATAAAATAAGACGCAGCTACATTTTCTGTTTTATTTGTAGAATTAAATTAAGAAATGTAGATGTAACAAAGTAGAGCTCTGACCTTGCATAGGTAAACATCATGGTTATATATATTTCTGACCTGTAAGGGAAGAATATACATATATGAATTCATTATTAAGTTAATGCCACTCAATGTGAATGTGAGAACAAATCTGTCTAGTTTCACTCAGATGTTGGATATGCGTCAACACTGTGTTCAAATGTTCACACGGCACTAGTGTTATTGGTCAAATTCTACATCTGTATAGAACAGTCTATTAATCACCGCAATGATTTGCACTAGAAGGTATTAATACCTTTTCACCCGATACACTGTGAGTCCCAAAACAGTCCACTGTTCATCGCAGCACTAGACAACGGGTTTTATGACACTACCTACCGCCACCACAAAGTGTTTTATTTCATGTACTTGCTTCGCATAATGTTTATAGAAGATTTCTGGATGATTTCCACCCCGTATATGAGCGGAGCCTCTCAAAGTCCATGTGTTGAAAGAAATTCAACGAAGAAGCAACTTTTCTTGGATCGTGACCTGCAGGTGTACTGTCAAGATCCGCTCTGCGAATAAAGTAGGTGAGCTTCGATCTCAGTTGTCTTAGGGATAGATTTGATCCTGAGGTTTCGCCTCGGAAGAGCTGTCCCTCCTTGAAGTCTGAAGTTTTTTGAAGATAGACCTTAAGACACTTTACTGAGCATGAAGAGACATCTTCTTTCAGTGGGCAGATTCATCAAGAGCAGCTCGTTTTTGGCAAGAAAGGCAAGATCAGGAAAAAGGTTCAGTTCTCCTGTGACTAGGAACTGAATATGGCCTATATTTCTGGATAAGGCCACTATTTCACTAACTCTAGCCCCTGAGGCTATTGCGAGCAGAAAGATGACTCTTTGTGTCAGATCCTTTAGAGTACAATCCTCATTATTTAGGTTTGAAGCGTAGTGCAAGACTTTGTCCAACGACCATGTGATGGGCTTTGGAGAGGTTGCCGGCTTGAGTCTAGCGCATGCTTTTGGTATTTTATTGAAGATTTTGCTTGTGAGGTCCACTTTAAAAGCGTACAGAAGAGGTCTAGTTAGGGTCGACTTACACGCGGTTATCGTTGTGGAAGCCAGGCCTTGTTCATGTAGGTAGATGAAGAAAGAGAGACAGAAATCTATTAATATTTCTGTTGGTTTCCTTGTTTTCACAAAGGATACCCATCTCTTCTAAGATGATTCATATTGTCGCCTAGTTGAACTTGACTTGTACTCTTCAATGAAGTCGACTTTGTCCTTCGAGATCCCAAACTTTTTGTTCATTACTAGGGCAAGAAAATCATGAGATGTAGGTTGTTGGTTCTCGAGGTTGAAGCGTAAACAGTCGACTTCTGAACCAGTTGAGATAAAACTGGGTTCGGCAGAGGAAACAGCTTCAGTTTCAATTCTAGAACTAGAGGGAACCAATTGCTTTTGGGCCATTTGTTGGCCACTACTGCAGCTGTCCCTCTGAAGGATCTCAGCTTGTCAAGGACTTTTAGCAGGAGATTGGTTGGTGTAAACAGGTAAATCTGATTCCATTTGTTCCAGTCAAGAGACATGGCATCTATCGCTTCTGCTTCTTGAGGGTCCATGTAAGGAGCTACGTAACGAGGTAGTTTCTTGTTGTCGCTCGTTGCGAAGAGGTCGATCTGCAGTTCCGGGACCTTTTCTGAGATGAAGGAGAATGAGTCTGCGTCTAGGGACCATTCTGTCTCTATCGGCTTTCGCCTGGATAGAGCGTCCGCCGTCACATTGCGGAACCCTTGAAGGTGAATTGCTGATAAGTGCCATCCTCTCTTCCTTGCCAGGTAGAAGATGGCTAACATCACATGATTGATGTCAGGTGATCTTGAGCCTTGTCAATTTAGACATTTTACAGTCACTTCATTGTCCAGGACCAATCTGATGTGGATTGCTCTGTGAGGGGATAGTTTCTTCAACGTTAGGAAGACTGCCATGGCCTCCAGAATGTTGATGTGGAAGGTTTTGAACAGGTGCGACCAATTCTCTTGCACTTTTCTCTCGTGAGAATGGCCTCCCCATCCTTCCAGGGAGGCGTCCATGTGTATCACCACTGATGGTTGGGGTGGTTGTAGAGGAATTGTCCACGCTAGGCTCTTGGATGTTGACCATGACCTTAATAGCGTGCGCAATCGGGTCGGGGTCAACCTTAGTTGATCTCTTTGAGCGTTTGATGCGTATCTTCTCCAGACTCCTGATGCATCCTTTAGCTGTGCTTTTAGCACTGGGTCTGTCACTGCTGCAAACTGGAGAGAGCCCAATACTCTTTCCTGTTGGCTCTTGAAATCCTCTTGTATCGGATTAGTCTTTTGACAGCTCCCGCTATCTCTCTCCTCTTCTTGAAGGGAATGGAGAGATGATTTGACTTTAAGTTCCATTGGATTCCTAACCATTGGAACTTTTGAGCTGGAGAAAGGCGAGATTTCTTACGATTGATCTTGAAGCCCAGGTGCTCCAGGAACTGGATCACCTTTTTGGCCGCCTTGCAGACAAGTAGTCTTGGATACTGCCCACACCAGCCAATCGTCTAGATATGCTACTGTGTAACCCAAAGGGCATCGCTCTGAAGACAGATTTTGTTTCCTGTAGCTTGAATCCTAGGTAGGAGGAGAGGGGGCGACTGACTGGTAGGTGCCAGTGAGCATCTGCCAGGTCTATTGAGACTGTGTACGCCCCTTTGGGTAGAAGGGTCCTTATGTGTTGCAAGGTAAGCATTCGGAACTTGTTGTTCTCGATGAACTTGTTGAGTGGAGACAAGTCTAGAATGACTCTGAGTTTGTATGAGTCTTTCTTGGGAACGCGAAACAGCCTTCCCTGGAATTTGATGGACTTCACTTTCTTTATTACCTTCTTGTTCAAGAGTTCTGAGGTATATTCTTCCAAGAAGGGGGTGGAGTGTTGGAAGAATTTTGGAAAAGGGGGTGGAATTTTGTTCCATCTCCACCCGAGTCCATTTGTGATTAGGCTGTGGGTCCAGGGATTGAAGGTCCAGCGATCCCGAAAGTAAAAAAGTCTGCCCCTTACCTGGAGCCCCTCATTGCTTAAGGGTTCCTGAGGACTTATTTCCGTGACCGCGTCCTACTCTGCCCTTGGGGAGTTTCCGTAGGAGCCTCTTCTTGGGCCTCTACCTTTGTAGGGCCGAAAGGTGGTCGAGTGCTTCTCAAAGCCTGGGTTAAATACAGGTGGTTGGGCTACCATTTGAGGCACCGTGGCCATGGTCACGGCGGGAAGATGTTCAGGTCTACGTGGTCTTCTTGCCTTCTTGTTCTTAGGCTGGGGACCTCCATCTGAGGAAGATTTCATCTTTGAAGAGATGCCCCACTTTTGGAGAAGGTTCCTATTCTCCGTGGCGGCTTTGGCAATGATTTCTTGGACCACTTCCTGTGGGAAAAGGTCTTTGACCCAGATACTTGATGAAATCAGTTTTCTGGGTTCGTGTTTCACCGTTGCTGTGGCGAACACATACTCTCTACAGGTCCTCCTTGACCTGAAAAAAGCATACAAGTCCTTCACAAGGGTACCCATGTGAGACTTGGCTAAGACCATGTACGTGTCTGGGGCGTTTTATAGGCCTGCACACATTTCCAAGCAGTTCTGATGAGACAGGGAGCGGGAAAGTCTTTCTTTCGTCTCCTGTTCCCTTCTCAAGAGATGATCTGGCAACTTTGGAAGGTTCTCATTGAACTGTTGGCCTGCTACCTCCGGATCTAACTTCGAGACGCAGAAGGTTAGATGTATCTCTTTCCACTTCACCTCACAGGTAGGCATAGCTAGAGATAATGACTTACATTCCTCTAGGATTAGGCAGGGTTCGCTCTGTACACCTCCATGGATTGGTTTCGGAGCAGTGAGGGAGATCTGATACTTTAAGGGGTTTAGAAGAGCCCCTGGAAGTCCCAGAGCGCTTCCCTTCTTTTACCTCTCTCTTCTTCTGCTTGATGTCTTGCTTCATCTCCTGATGTTCCTTCTGGAACACTTCCAACATCTGATGGATCGACGATAGGAGCACCTCGCTCCTGTCAACCTGTGTAGTCGGTTGGTGAATTGGGGCTAAAGAGGTTGACGGCATAGGTTCATATGCCGTCACGGTGAACTGGGGGTCCTCAGTCACCTTCTTTCTCCGTTAGTGGTTGAACCACGTATTCTTCAGGGCCTTCTTGTAGTAGGTCCTGTTCAATGTCGGTAGACACCTCCGACATCCGTTCTTGGTGGATGTCCATGCCTTCAAGTGCCTTGTGAATGTCTGTGTCGATCTTTAGTTGGATGAAGGGAGGCTGGACCTGTTCCTGGGGCACTACCGCACTAGGTTGAGACTTAGGGAACAGAAGGCACCTAAGAGATTCGTTGAGCAGGTAAGGTTCCAGAGAGTTCTTATGGAACCCTCTTACCCACCTACAAAGGGTTTTCCTTGCTGTATCCCTAGCCTCTGTGGAGGCAGGGATGGCTTCTCTAAAGCCGTTGGTTAGCAAGGTCGAGCAGTTAGAGCAACCCTTCGGGTCCCAGTACCCCAGGGATGCAGATACGATGCAGCAGGGGGCATGAGACCTGCACATCGTATGCCCACAAAAGTCCTTACTCTTGTGATTGCAGAACACAACTGCACACTTCGCCATTGGCTCCTCCTGCAAAGGAAAAGGATTTGATGAGTATTCAGTTGTTTATATTATTGATATAAACGTATAAATTTAATAGTAATACTTACTATTGTAATTAATAGCTCATGAAAGTAAGCTAGAAAGGAAATAGGAAAGACACATATCTGTGATTCCTCTCCCAGGCAATCGCTGAGACCTCTGTCAATATTAATATTTAGATTCCCTATAAGGGAGAATACAGGGTGGAACGACTCTCGTACGTAGAGAAGGGGTTAGTAAATATTTATACTAACTTCTTCACTTGTAGTATATTAATATTGATCGGTGTTTTATATGGGCCCCGATGATCAAAGGATTCATCTGGGTGTTGAGGGATTACTCAACCTCAACATGTTATACGGTCCCAACAATAGACTGTGATAGGATACACAGAGCATGTTAGAAATTACTTGTACTACTGTATTGTTGTATACTGTAGTTTTACCGGTACACTACCAGGGTTAGGTTAGTGCCTGGTGGCACTTACTGATAGAGAGAGAGAAAGAATGGAAAGGAGGGTTTCCTATTCTTTCTTTCTTTCTTTGTCTACATCTTTTCCCACTTCTATGTGGGGTCGATGTTTTTGGTCAGCTTTCTCCATCTACCTCTGTCCCACACCTCATCACCGGTTAATCCCTTTGATCGAAGGTCATCCTTGATACAGTCCATCCTCCTTCATTTTGGTCTCCCTCTCCTTCTGATTCCCTGTACCCAGCCACTGAGGGGGCAAGCCAGCCTCAACTTGGTGCCGGTCCCAAGCCCGGGTAAATGGGGAGGGTTGGCGGCAGGAGAGGCATCCGGCCATTAAAAATCAGCCCAAACAACTATGGTTTCCTATTATTATGGTTAAGCACAATAACTGGAAGTGTAGGAGGACTATCCTGCCGCCTACTGTCTCCTTGCCAGAATGAGAGTTCTAATGGAAGGGGAGGAATCCATCTGATTCTAGCTTCCATCCATCCACAAATGTCTGCCGCCGGCTTTACTGCCAGTTGCAAGGTTTGAGGATGGCAGACCAAGAGAGGACTGAAGAATTCTCAACAGTATGTTGGGTTTCCCCCCGGGGCATTCACTTCCGGTGAAGAAAGGACATAAGGAGGAAGTGACCGAGGGGGCTACCTAACCGCCGCTGGTAGGATCCCGGCCGGCAACGCAGTCAACCCGGCAACACGGGATAACTGTCTGAGTACCTGTGAGAGAATCTTGTGACGGCTAGGCCGACACTAAAGGACAGAGGGGGGGGGGAAGGGTCTTATAGTTCGCAGGGGAGAAAGGCGGCGGCAGGTATGCTGCCTACCTTCAGCCGTGAACTAAGGAAGCATGGCTTCCTGTGCCGATGACGTCGTGGGTGGCAGAGGAACAAAGATTCCCCTGTCGGCGACATTGTTGGCTGCAAGCCAGGGTACCCTGAATTACCATCTAACTTCAAAGCTGGGCTGGGATACTCGGCGGCAAAGAAGACAGACGGTGTTATAACTATCTAGGTCAAGCCGGAGTTCTACTCAACGGCAATGACGAAAGATAGAGGTTTAGCCTCTTTTCTCTAAAGGAGAATATATATCGAACCTTATCCATAAATTCTAGGGGATGTATGTCCCCATCCGAATTAATAAGGAACGATAGGGTGAGGTTAAACATGGGGATTTACTTTACTAACGTATAAAATACGAGTTAGGCTAGCCTAACTCCGGTGGGGACTGCGGCCAGGGTTGGTACCACTAGGGCCCCCGGCGTATACGAAAAGTAAAGTCACATTTAGGAAGAGGAATAAAATAATATCGTATGCATAATCTTCACTAGTTTAATTTGCCTAACTAGCTAAAATTTATAGCTAAATACCGGGAATGTCGCTCTGCTGACTAAATAAAACTTTAATGCAATTATAATGTGCGACAGTGGTCTTAAAATGGCCGCCTCCAGTTGTGGCTATGCTCAACCAAACACACTTAAATTATACGAATTTAACTGTGAGAAGGGAGCCTAAAATTATACACAGGAAAGAATAAATACTCAACTTTCCAGAGGATGAAGATGCTGGAGATTGCATGATTAATATTCCAAAAATCCGTAACAAACACCGGGAAAAGGCTGGGAGCGCACTTAGCTTAAATGCTACAGAACAAGGAATGGCGGCCGGTGGTAGTACGGATAGGAGGTCAACCGGGTACCTAGATAATGGCTTCCCTTTTTGTTTGCCACTCTTCTCCCTCAAAGAGTTAATTCTATTCGGGGTGAAGATTGCTATGTGTCGTATCTAGAAATACATCCCCTGATTTTATGCGTTATCCTTAAAGTTATATTATGGATAAATTGCACCAGGAGTTAGAATTCTGGAAACCTTCGGTTTATTTCTCTGGGAGTATCACTGTAGCAAACATCCTTTGGAAAGCCTACCTAAAGGAACCTTCCATCAGGACGGCATGGTGAGCCCCTCCCCCCCCAAAAAAAAAACATATATATATATAAATATATATACACAAATATATATATATATATATATATATATATATATATATATATATATATATATATATATATATATATATATATATATATACTGTATGTAAATGAATATTTACACAATGAAGTTGTGATATTTGCAATATGCAAATGCAAGTCAGGAAACAGAATCATATTACACAATATTTCATGTAGGCTACTCCTTAAGTTTGCTGTTTCCAAAGATTGAGGATTTTGACTGCTGAGTGAGAAACATTAAAACCCATGGTACTACTAAATTTGTGATAGAAATAAAAGAACGATAACTTTACCTTAGCATATTGGATTAAATCATTAGAGGATATTCCCAAAGTGAACCCTATGAATGTTGCCAATAATGTCGTTAACATCAGCTTGTTTGCGTAAGAACTGAAGTAAGACAAATTCTGAAAAAAGAAGAGTTGAATTATTAATACAAAGCTGAACACCACAATGATTATCAAAATAATTGGATTAATTAGACACGATTAATATGTTACCTCGCGTGAGGACTATTAGTTCTCTGTAGAGATACTTATAAATTAAGTGAAATATGATTAATGTTATAAAAATAAACCTCAAATTTTCCAGAATGTAGTTATAACCGATTAAAGAAAATACTCTGCAGAGATAAAGTTATGAATATTGTTATGACATATGTTTCATATTTTTTTATACAAGAGTTTTGTTTACGAGTAAGAAGCCATTCAGAGTTGTAGCAGTAATATAACGTAATTATTATTATTATTATTATTACTATTATTATTATTATTATTATTATTATTATTATTATTATTATTATTATTATTATTATTAGCCAAGCTACAATCCTAGTTGGAAAAGCAAGATGCTATAAGCCCAAGGGCTCCAACAGGGAAAATAGCCCAGTGAGGAAAGGAAATAAGGAAATAAATAAATGATGAGAATAAGTTAACAATATATATCATTCTAAAAACAGTAACAGCGTCAAAACAGATATGTCCTATATAAACTATTAACAACGTCAAAAACAGATATGTCATATATAAACAATAAAAAGACTCATGTCAGCCTGGTCAACATAAAAACATTTGCTCCAACTTTGAACTTTTGAAGTTCTACTGATTCAACTACCCCATTAGGAAGATCATTCCACAACTTGGTAAAAGCTGGAATAAAGCTTCTAGAATACTGTGTAGTACTGAGCCTCATGATGGAGAGTTAGAGTTAACTGCCTGCCTAGTATTACGAACAGGATAGAATTGTCCAGGGAGATCTGAATGTAAAGGATGGTCAGAATTATGAAAAATCTTATGCAACATACATAATGAACTAATTGAACGACGGTGCCAAAGATAAATATCTAGATCAGGAATGAGAAATTTTATAGACCGTAAGTTTCTGTATAACAAATTAAGATGAGAATCAGCACCTGAACACCAGACAGGAGAACAATACTCAAAATAAGGTAGAATGAAAGAATTAAAACGTTTCTTCAGAATAGATTGATCACCGAAAATCTTGTAAGACTTTCTCAATAAGCCAATTTTTTGTGCAATTGAAGAAGACACAGACCTAATGTGTTTCTCAAAAGTAAATTTGCTGTCGAGAATCACACCTATAATTTTAAAAATCATACAAATTTAAAGAAACATTATCAATACTGAGATCCGGATGTTGAGGAGCCACCGTCCTTGACCTACGTACAATCATACTTTGAGTTTTATTAGGATTCAACTTCATACCCCATAATTTGCACCATGCACTAATTTTAGCTAAATCTCCGTTAAGGGATTCACCAACCCCAGATCTACATTCAGGGGATGGAATTGATGCAAAGAGAGTAGCATCATCTGCATATGCAACAAGCTTATTTTCTAGGCCAAACCACATGTCATGTGTATATAGTATGAAAAGTGATGGGCCAAGAACACTACCCTGTGGAACACCGGATATCACATTCCTATACTCACTATGGTGCCCATCAACAACAACTCTTTGAGATCTATTACTTAAAAAAATCAATAATAATGCTAAGAAACGACCCACCCACTCCCAACTGTTTGAGTTTGAAAACAAGGGCCTCATGATTAACACGGTCAAAGGCAGCACTAAAATCAAAGGCAATCATACGAACTTCCTGACCACAATCAAGGGATTTCTGTACAGCATTGGAGATTGTAAGAAGGACATCACATGCTCCAAGGCCTTTACGAAAACCTAATTGCAAACTAGGGAGTAGATGATTACCTTCAGCAAACCTATTAAGACGTTTTGCCAGAAGACGTTCAAAAACTTTAGATAATGGGAGTTATGGAAATTGGGCGGTAATCAGTGGGACTTGAGCTACCACAAACACATTTACATAGAGGAGTAACATTACCAATTCTCCAACAAGTGCTAAAAGCTCCTCTTCTTGCTAACTTGCGCAAAATAACAGATAACTTTGGAGCTAAGAAATCTGCTGTCTTTATAAAAAAACAAAGGGAAAAGACCATTTAGGTCTACACCTCCATAAGCATCAAGGTCAATCAACAGAGCTTTAATCTCATGAGATCGAAAAGCTAAACTAGTTAGTTTAGCCTCAGGAAAACAGGAATGAGGAAGTTCAAGTTTTTCATTACTCTGTTTACTGTCAAAAACATCAGCCAAAAGGGTTGCCTTTTCCTTTGGACAGTGAGTGACTGAGCCATTTGGTTCAAGTAAAGGAGGAACTGTTGCATCTACACCAAGGAGTGCAGATTTAAGGGTAGACCACCATTTATGTTCCTGAGTTGTACCAGAAAGGGTTTCTTTTATGGTTAAAGAGGAATAAAGGATGAGATGTAGAAAGTCACACTAATAAACTAATATTATTCCAGTGGGTGAACAGATACCAATGGTAAGAAATCTGTAGTAGCCTGGATACAACAAATAGTACCGCCGATAAAGACTACTGTCTTAGATATATAGGATTCTGGTGATGGCGAGGCATTAGTTTCTGGTAGTAATAAGCAAAACCTAATGAATGACAGCTGTAAGTGTTAGTGAAAATGGCCCAAAAAGGAGATATGACTAATTACAATAATTACAGAAGCATAAAACTTACGTCAGTTGTCATGAAAATATATAATATACTCATTCTAAAGAGACTAGAGAAAAAGATTGATGAAAAGCTGAGAAATGAACAAGCAGGATTTAGAAAAGGTAAAAGTTGTACTGACCAAATTTTCATTTTAAGACATGTTGTTATTGTACAGCAATGTGTAGAATACAGAAATCCGCTTTTAATGACATTTTTGGACTATGAAAAGGCCTTTGGTAGTGTGCACCAGCCAATTTTGTGGAGAGTCCTGCGTTATTATGGAGTTCCTCTTAAATGTGTAAAGTTGATTGTCTGTTAATAAGCATATCAAGTGCAAAGTTAATGTTAGTGGAGTCCAATCAGATGAATTTTCATTGAACAGTGGAGTACTCCAAGGGAATGTTCTATGCATTTTGTAATGCATAGAACTGATGGGGATGGGGAAGATGGATTGGACTGGATTGATAATAAGAGATTAGCTGACCTAGAGTATGCTTTTTAGCAGAACACCGCAGGAGTTGCTATGCTTGCTTATCAGAATGCATGAAATATCCCTAGAGGTTGAGTTCAAGAAAATAAAGGAAAGGCGGAGATGATGAGAACGGAATATGCAAAGGAAGATGAAATATTATCGGAAGGAGAAAGGATTAATGAGGTAGAATAATTTAAATATCTAGGAACTATGATCTCTATTACAGGGTGTTTAGAATTGGAGTTTAATGAAAGATAGAAAACATCAAATCAGACAATGGCTAGGTTAAGTAAAATTTGGAAATCAAATACCCTTAAATTACATATAAAAATTAGGCTACATATCATTTTAGTGAGATCAGTAGTACTGTTGGACAGGTGTCGTGGTATGACAATGAAACAATAACCAACAGATTTTATAGATTTGAGAACAAAGCACTAAGAAGAATATTGTGAGTTAAATCGCTATACAGATTAGAAATGAAACTCTAACAGAGACTACTCGAGCGCCATATGTGGATGAGATCATGGCGTGTGGTAGATGGAGATGGTTAGGGCTATTTTTTTGCAATCCCCAAGAGAGATTAATTCACCAAACTTTAAACTGGGCTCCACAGGGCACTAGAAGAGTTGGAACATCAAGGCCTACATAGGTAAGGACTATGAAGCATGAATGCATGCTCCTCTCCCTGACTTCGGCGGGTGTTATTATACTTAGATTTACCATCACGATACTTTATAATATATCTATTTATTTAACATTATTTATTGACAAAACCTATCTCTAAGGGATAAATTTAGATTAGTAAATCAGTTTTGATTCACATTACTAGGTAATCATTTGAAAACAATGATGGTATTCGGACAAAAATCCTTCCGACCAAGTAGCTATTAGGAGATTTTCCGAGCTAAAAGGTTCACCCCTGCGAGTCGGTGCAAATATGCCTCGCTAAAAAAATTGACTATAAGTGGAACAGCTGATTATGGGAGTGCACTAGGCTATCGGAGAGAGCCTATACATGCGAATTTCAGAAACATTCTGAAGCCATAGGGGAAGGGTATTTGGGCATATTCTGAGATTAGCGCTGGATATTCAGCTATTTTACAGGTATCTGTGATTCTGTTATACTGTATCAAGTAAAACAGAGATGCATAGAAATCAGGTACATTATAATCATTCGTAATTACAGAACAAGAAGAATTACAGATTACTTGGAAAATGTATTCATTCCTGTACGAAGAGAATTTGTAGAATATAAGCATGGAAATACATGAAATTAAATAACTTTCATAAGTCTATCATGTATTATATACTGTATATATATATATATATATATATATATATATATATATATATATATATATATATATATATATATATAGATAGATATACTGTATATATATATATATATATGTATATATATGTATATATATATATATATATATATATATATATATATATATATGTATATGCATAGATACATATATATACATATATGTACATATATTTAATATGTATAATATATATGTGTGTATGTATATATATATATATATATAATATATATAGTATATATATACATATATATATATGTACATATATATATATATATATATATATATATGTACATATATGTATATATATATATATATATATATATATATATATTGAATTCAACAAAATAAAAAAATGCTTGCTTTACATTATATACGATGAAGCAACAGACTACTGCGACATGACACATTTTTACAATATTCTCCTGTTCGTGTGATTTTCTCTAAACCTATCCAAAAATTCCTCTAAATCTAGTCTTGTAACTTTCATACTGTCAGTTGATACACAGCAAGATTATTTAGTCTGGCATTGCCTAATGCATTTTATGAGAGTATTCTTAATAAATTTCAGAGCAGAGAAGCTTCTCTCTGCTGAAGCTGACGACAGAGGCATCACTACAGAAATGCCTCCTCATATGGATTAAAAGTTTTCGGTAAATCTAACGACGGTTTAGGTCTTCCAGTGTCATTTACGTCCTTGTGGTGTCTTTCTAACATGCGTTTTGCAGAGAAGAGCTCATGTTTGAGATCTTCAGAGCGGGCATAATAGGCCTGAATAAATCAACACAATTTATCGAAAGATAAGAATTCCGTACTTTATGAGTCAAGTAACTGGAATGCTTTCATAAGCGTGTATGTTTCATTACTTAACAGTCTTTTCACTTCTTACAACATATAAGGTGCACTAGAGTAGAAAAGTAAATCCGTGCCGTATCCTTAACAATAAGATAAAAGGTTGTGCTTATTGACGGTTTTCCAATAGAATCACCAACGACAAACTCCTGCAATCTTGGAGAAATTCTATGCTTCCTTGATAGTCTACACTCTGAAGTATAAAAAACAACAGCTGTTGAACCCTTCTCCAACTCATCCTACAAAGCAACAAAACAAGATGGACCTGAATGTATCTCTTCAAGCTGAACTTCACAGTTTCAAATAATTTTCTACAGCTTTTGTCAAGTCAAAGATAGCTGACGGTAGCAAATCACGACAAAAGAAAATGAACATATTTCTGAAATAGTAAGCACTGGAATTCGCTCAAAACAATTCTTAATCGAATATGATTGAAATGAAAGCGGAAAAAAATATATTGATAATGGTACAATGGATAAATGTAACGAACTTCAACATCCGTATATCTTGGAGCAAAATTTCGGATTGAGTGACTGGTCTAAATTCATCTTAACATCGCAAAAAATCTTGGGAATCTAGAATATACGAGAACCCGTCGATATAATATTCATATGTATATATGCATACATAAATACACATACTTAAATACATATACAGTATATAAACTAATCAGAAACTTGGAGCCATAGGCTAATAAAGGCATAGAACATAAGCTAGTTACAACCCAAAGAGCTATGGAAAGAATGATAATGGGATTAACATAACACTAAGAGAAAGAAAAAGAGTATCATGGATACGAGAGCAAACTAAAATAGACAGTATTCTAACAATATATAAGAAAAAGAAATGGACATAGGCAGGATATAACATGATCATGGCAGCTAATAGATGAACATTAAGCATAACAGAATGGGTCTCTATAGATTGCAAAAGAAACAGGCTAAGGAAGAGAAGGCGATGGATTGATGAACTAAGAAAATTTCCGTGTATAAATTGGTATAAAAAGATCATAAACAGACGTGAGTGGAATGACATGTCTGAGGCCTTTATTCTGCAGTGGACTTGTGATGCAGGATGATAATGATGTTGATACACACACACATATATTTATATAAATTTATTTATATATATATATATATATATATATATATATATATATATATATATATATATATATATATGCATGTATATACACACATATATATATCAATATATACAATATAGCAGCCCAGATATAAACTTTGTTAGGATGTTCATCCAGAAGATGTTCCTGAAAAAATATAAGGACCCTCGGTTATTCTCCAAGTACCAAGCCATCTTTTTCAAATACTTCAATGAGGGCTTCATCGATCTGGTTGAGTTAGAACTGCATAGCTATGAAATGATGCAATACCTGCCTCATCATCCTGTTCTCAAAAACTCCACCTCCTCACCTATACGCAGAGTGTTCAATGCATCAGTTAAAGCGGGACCGAATTCAAGGTCTGTAGACGACACCTTGTACACAGGTTCGAACCTCGCATCAAAAATACAGTCCATAATCCTCCAGTTCAGGGAGAAGCCCTTATACCAGATGGTAGATATATCCAAGGCCTTTTTCTGGGTAGCAATCATCCCGGAGCAGTGTAACTACTCCCGATTCCTCTTTTTTAAGGATTCCAGTATGTCAGAGGTCATTGCTTAACACTTTAACCATTAGGATCTGCAATTCTCTAGGATGACTCAATCAAGAACCACAATTAAGGCCGAATTTTCAAAATTGTAAAGGTTAATTTTTCATACATGGAATTGAAGAGTTTTAATTTACACACCAGAATTATTTTTTCCTACTATGATATGTCAAATAGTAAAAACACAGTCGAGCATCAAAGGTGAAAGTAGTTAACCCTATAATTGCATAGAAAATGAAAGATATCAGAAAAAAGAATATCAGTGCAAATAAGCCTTACACATTTGCTTGAAAACATTATATGTTCCAGAAGCAAAAGAAAAATGTATTTGTAGCAGAAAATACCATGTTGGGTTGCATAAAAATAGATAATTTCATATGAAAATAAAATATATGCAATATCTATTACGGTCTACATGTGAACACAAAATATACTGTATAGTTGACACTGTATAAATATAAATTAATTTCGGTCTACATGACAAACACGTGTAATATATATAGTAAAAATTCTATAAATTTAAATTCATTTCGGTCTACATGTAAACACATGTAATATAAAAAGTAAAAATTGTATGAATATAAAATAGTTGCAGTAATGGAAAATAAATTAATGCCCTTACTACCATGCAGGGCTAGTGTCGATTGTAACTGATTCTTAGTTACCGACGAAATTTTATAAAAACATGAAACATAAGAAAAATAAATATCCTTGGTATTAAGCCTTATACAATTGGTTGAAAACACCACACTGTATCTTCAAAAGGCCATAGAAAAGCACATTTTGTAAAAAAAAGGACGACATAAAGGTAAGTTTCACTATATTATCATATTTCTAAAATAAAAGAAAAGTACAAGCTCTGATTTACATTACATAATTTTCTAAAGATAAGTTTCACTCTTATTACATTTCAGGGGGACATAAGGGAGTACTGGCAGCCACAGGGTGGGGAGCGGGTGATTGGGTGGTGGAGTTGAGGGAGGAAAGTGGGGCGAGGATAGGCAAGGAGAAAGAGTAATAGTATCACCACCACCATCCTCAACAGAATTATCAAAATTATTTTCTGAAGGTATATATTCTGAGAGAACGTAATTTACATCATTATCAATGCGTCACTCAGTGCTTATAAATGATAATGGCTCTCTAAGGAGTGTAGACATACATGACTTATGTAACCAAAGCCTTGCAGCCTAGTAACCGGGTCCTGGCCATCCACCCTCCGTACACTCAAGAATGGACTCAATTTTACCAATGACCACGTAAAGTGCTACTTTGTAGCCCATTCTTACTCTACAAATCTGATTCAAAACTCAGAAATTACTTGTCAAATTTTGGTGAGGCGTACTAAATTGAGGCAGTTAGGACTTTACTGACTGATTTCCATATGCATCGATCGATACAGTTAGAATTTAAGGTTAAAGTGGAACTATTTGGGGATACCTCGAGTTTGTACTAGCATAATCAGACCATCCAACACCATCTGAATACTCAGACAAGGGGTCTTGCTTTGAAAGTTATATCCAGTTTCTAAAATGACAACTTTCAACGTTGCTACTACTTGTCCACGAACATCCTTAGCAAAAGACCCTCCATTGAATCCCTCGTGCTGCAAGCCAACATTCCCCTAACCAAATGGACCAACAATGCCCCCTTATCATGAGACTTCACTGAGGCACCCCCTACCCAATTACCATGATCCCAACTGGAACACCGTCAAAGACATTCTAGTTGTCACGCTACATTTGTAATTGATATCTAAGGACTACTCACATGTTGACATCAAGAGAAAGGTTGTCTCTCTGTTCTCATCAATATACGGCCCTATAGGCCTGATCTCACCAGCGACTGTCCTATGCAGTGGCTTTGGGTGATGAATCTTGAATGGGTGCCCAGAAACATCCATCAGGGTACCAAGCATCATTACATGTTTTTGCCAACGCATCCAATCAAGCCTTTGGAGTAGTAGCAAATGTGGCCACATACTAGAAATGAACGAAAGCCAGTGCATTCACAAACTTCCGTTAACTGAACTCCTTCTCTTAAGTGCTTCTTTGGTGAATATCCTTATTTCTGAATTAAAGCCAGTGTGTAGAATTTAGAGTAAATAAATGAAATGTTACACTAGTGCTCCCTTACCACTTTTAATGATATTGTCTGTAGATTGATTACTTGCCTAGTATCTAACGGGATTTCTAAGAAAGAGCTGTAATAGCACCTGGTTATAAGTTGATATTGGTGCTGACAAATCTACAGTATACATTCAAAGATTTTATGTGGACGTACCTCTCTGGACAGGTTATTAGTGTGAAGGTTTACGAGTTGTAATATCCAATGCATTTTTCCCTGATCATGTGCTGAGTGATTGTGCTCCTATCACTCAAGGCGGATCTTCATTGCCTGTTGCAAGGAGGTTTTTCTGGAGCACGATCTCCACGCATTGGCAAAATCTTCCACAAAGGTGGGCTCTTCTTGCACAATCATCATTCTAAATTTAGGCCACAAGACAGATCTTAGAATAAATTTGAACCTCCTAAATGCTGCTGTTCTATTTCACGCTCTTGCAGTGTTGTCCTTTGATTACTTTGTGCATTACTCTCAGTTGATATGGGTTCTTCTGAGCCCCGCACAGCGCCTGCACACTTACGTGGTACTGGTACTGACATGTCTAGTATATATCTATCACGAATTATCTGGACTTGAAATTGTGTGCATAGTTTACGAACCACATCACTAGAAATTCTCTCTGACGGCGTGGGAGGGATAGCACTGTAATCCCTATGGTGGAGCCTAGATATATGTTGTTGGGAGGTTCTCCCGGAAAAGTAAATATCCCACACTCAAATAGTTATCATGGTGCGCACGTGCTAATTTGTAAATTCTAGTTTTTTTTTATGATTTTTAGTTATAATTTACTAATGAAATAATGAAAATATGATTGGTCGTTTATTTTATATATTACTATTCTTTAGAGTATGACTGTCTTACTTGTAGTTTCAAATATCTACTGTTGGTATTGAGTTATTATTATTATTATCATTATTACAAGCTATGCTAAAACCCTAGTTGTTAAAGCAAGATGCTGCAAGCCCAATGGCTTCAACAGGGAAAAATAGCTCAGTGAGGAAAGGAAACAAGGAAATGAATAAACTACAAGGGAAGTAATAAACAATCAAAATAATATATTTTAAGAACAGTAACAACATTGGATGTCGGGAATTTCGACCTGATCAATCAAAATTCCCGCCATTTGACTCCGCCTACGATTGCGTCAAATTGGAGGGAGAGGAGAGATCTCGCGGGCTAATGAATGTCGTTCAAGACGAGAATCTTTAGAACCAAAAAGAGAAACCGCCGGGTAGGGGAGGCGTTGAGACTAAAGAAATCGTCCACTTGTAATTTAAGATTAAGAAATGTAACGTCATTCTATTGTAACATGATAAAAAAATCCAATCTAGAAATTTAGGTTCAGAAAAAATTGCGGGAAAAAGGTGACGTCGGAGGTTGCAGAGGCCCGCTCTGCCTCTTTGATCCGACGTCCCCAACCACAGTAAGTTCTAATTGTTCTCTCTCCCTACCCTAGTGTACCCAGGTCGGTTTCCATGTAGGTCTTGTTAGAGTTGTGTAAAATTTGTATCTGTAAATATTTCATCGATCCTTGTGCCAGGGGATCAGTGTTATTTTGTAAAATACGTAAAAAGGTCTCGGTAAGGCGTTTATCGTGATAACTTTCCTAATGTTTAATTAATTTTGCTAAAATCTTGAGTCCGATGCGGACATAGTTTTTTTTCGGTCACGCACATGTTCTTTAAGTCAGGTATCTCTTTGTATGTCAAGTAAAGGTTTATTTTTTTATGTTTTTCGTATTAGATTATTATTTTTATAATAAATTTTGTTAAAATATAGCCGTATTCTACTTATTTCCCGAATGGTTTTGAGAGGTTAGCCCTTAAGGCCTTGTGATCAGCCCAGTACATCGGGCTATTTAGTATAAACCGGTGAAATTTCGCCACATTTGGTCCTTCGAACCGGATCACAAGCGCTTCCCAGAGCCGGACGGGACTTAACTAAAATATGAGCTTTTGAGGGTGGGAGAGAAGTAACAATTAAAGGTCGTCTACGTCCCGATGTGCGATCGCCCACGTGGGTCAGTTTCTTTGAGTCCCTTCCTAACGTAAAGTTACCTTTCTTTCCTTGCTTTGCCAAACCCCCCCCCCCCCCCCCCAAACGTAAAGTAAAGTTAATTAAGATGGCGGTGTCCACGATCGTGCACATCGAGGCGTCGATGGGCCTAGTGCAAGACTTACTGAGCGAAACGCAAAGGGCGCTATTAGAGACCTACTCTGAGTCCTTTTACCAGAATTTGGTAACGGAGTTGCAGGCAGAGGTCCGACAGCTTAAAGAGTTATACAAAAGCCAGCGCGTGAAACTAGAATCTAGTATCGAAGCCCGAATCAGGCACATGTTAGGCGAAGCTACACATGCTTCCACCCTATTGTATAATAGGATAGATAAAGTGAAAGGCCCTTCAACGGGGAATGTTGCCCTCCCCAGGTTGAAGCCGCTGCCTCTCCCCACGTTTGAAGGGGAAGTGCAAGAGTACGCATCGTACCATGAACTATTCACAATCCACGTGGATAGAAGAGCTGATTTAGACGAAGTGTCTAAATTCACATATTTATTGGGGACGTTGGGCAAAGAGCCACTTAGAATCATCAAATCTCTAAGTGTAACCGCCGCGAACTATAGTGTAGCATTAGACCTATTAGATAAGCAATATGGCAACGTGCACCAGACACTCGTGATTCTGCACCGTAAATTAGCCAACATCTTTGTGCTGTCACTAAACCCAGTAGAACTCATAAGGTTCCGTTTTGAGTTGACCATCATTATTGAACAAATCAAAAGACTGAGTACCAATGACATAGGCCAGGACATGGTCATGAGCCTCATTAATCAAAAACTGTCAGAGGGAAAGCTCTACCGCAAAGTGGTAGAGCATTTGAGAAAATGCGACTATACGTTGGACGAGTTTTTCGAGGCAATAGATTTTATTGTGAGAATGCTAGAAGACGATGCGTTGCAGAGAGGCGACAGTCTTGAGAGTGACAAAAGACCAGACAGTAGTGTAAGACCGAAAACCCATCCCATCCACCATAATTCTTGCCCATTTTGTAACGAACAGCACCCGCCTCACGGATGTCGCCAAGTCACTGACATAGCTGCTAGACGTCGCATTTTGATAAAATGGTGTCTTTGTTTTAATTGCACGAAATCAGGCCATCGTAGCGATAAATGTCCCGTTTCAAATTCCTGTAGAAACTGTAATGCTAAGCACCACACTGCAATTTGCGATGCGGGTAGACCGCAATCAATCCCTAGTCATAGTAGTAATAGTCAATCAACAACGTCCCGCCCCGTAGTAAATGCGACGCCTGCGCAGAACGAAACTGCCCCCCGTACATCCAAAGTTAAAGTAGAATCTAAACCATGCACAAGCGCAAAGATCACGCAGAGGTCTGATGTGGACCTCCCATGCACTATCTTGCCAACAGCCATGGCAGGTATCCAACTAAGGCAAGGTAGTAAGCGAGTCCGCCTATTTCTCGACTCAGGAAGCCAGAGGAGCTTCATCTCAGCAAAAATTGTCCGTCAATTAAGCCTACTGGTGGTAGGGAGAGTATCCTTAAATATAGCTCCGTTTGGTTCCGAGGAAATAAGCGGACAATACGATGTAGTAAGTTGCAGGGTTGAAATGAGAAAAGAATCGTGCGTATGAAGTTGGTGGCACACGAACACGTGGACGTCCCAATACATAACGCGGGTTATGTAAAGGTCAGACAGCATCTGTTGACCAAGGGAGTCACGTTAGCCGATCCAGCAAACCAATCAGATACCATGAAGAACGTGCACATATTAGTTGGGGCTGATTATTTTAGCTATTTTATTATAGGTGTTGAAAAAATAGATGGGATAAATTTTTTCTTGACGCATAATGGTATGTCCCCGTACGGGAAGGTGCCACAGTGGCTGTTCCAAGGGGAAAAGATCGAACAAGTAAGAACGTTGAGAGTGTGCAGAGTCACGAACGAGCCATATCTGTGTGATGTAGACGAGTGGTGGCGATTAGACCGTGTTGGCATCGCCCCATCTGAGCAATACACTGTTCGCGAGGCCGAGGCCGTGCGAAAGGTATCACAAAGCGTTGTGAGAAAACCTGAGGGATATCAGGTTAGCCTACCATTCGGGTCGGATGCTAGGCCAGAGACAAATTATCGTAACGCTGTGGCGCAGTCAGAGTCGTTGCAGACCAAATTCAGAAAGGATAGGAAATATTTTGAACAATATCAGGGAGTGATAGATAAATATATCGAAGCAGGTTTTATATCAGAGGTGAAAAATCCCATAGTGGAAGGTTATTACATGCCACACTTTGGAGTTAAGAAAGACAGCCGTACCACCCCCCTTAGAATCGTGTTCAATGCCTCGGCAAAGTCAAAGGGTTGTAAGTCATTGAATGAATGTCTCTTACCTGGGCCCAATTTGGTAGAGGTAGCATATAGTTTAATCATAAGGTTTAGGTTGAACCGATATGCCATGTTAGCCGACATAAGTAAAGCATTCCATCGTGTTTTGTTAGATCCTCGTGATGCCAAATGCACACGATTTCTGTGGCGCGAGGCAGCTGGTCGAGCGCTTACCTTCGCCTTTAGAGTCGTGGTGTTCGGCATCACAGCTAGTCCATTTTTGCTACAACAGATATTAAATTGTCATTTTAAAGAGGAAGGCCGCCCAGATTTAATGAAATCTTTTTATGTCGATAACTATCTGGCCACATTTGAGGATTTAGAACATATGAGGCAAGAGCATGAGTCTGTTCATAACATCTTAAAAGGGGCGGGTATGCCCTTGGAAGGGTGGGCAAGCAATCACTTGGCCTTCGATAGTGAGAAACAGTGGAGTGAGCCTGTGAGTGTGAATGTGCTCGGGCTGCGATGGGCCCGGGACGTGGACAGATTGTGTGTGAAAGAAAGTAAAAGGATCTGCGAGTTAGGGGAGGGATGGGTGCCTACGAAGCGTAGGGTACTTTCCCTGTTAGTCTCCATTTACGATCCGATAGGTTTGATAAGCCCATTATTTGTAAAGGGAAAACTTTTCCTCCAACAACTATAGGAGGATAATGTAGGTTGGGATGATGTGTTAGGAGAAGAAAGGGCTAAACAGGCAAGTGAATTGTTGAGTGATTTGAAAGCGGTGAGCGACATCACCTTTCAAAGATCGATAGGAAAAAGGGGTTTAGAACTTCATGTGTTCACCGATGCCAGCAGTAAGGCATATGGAGCAGTGGCATATACCAGGGACGATTGCAAACGGGTAAGTTTAGTTACTAGCAAAATGAGGATCACTCCGAAAGGGATGAGCAAACTGACGATCCCCAAGTTAGAGCTACTGGCCTTGTTGTTAGGCAGCAGACTAGCAAGAACACTCAAGGAACTGATCGAGCCACGGGAAATAGTAATGTGGATCGACAGTAAGGTAACGTTGGCATGGGTAGCATCTCCCGATGCCAGGTCTAATAAAAATGTGCTTGTTTCTAACAGAGTGGCGGAGATTATTTTTATTCAGCAGGTTTGTAGTTTCAGTCTGAACCATGTCCCTAGTCATCAGAACCCTGCCGATATCCTATCCCGAGGTGCAACGGCTCGACAATTGCAAGCTAACTCCCTGTGGAGGAACGGTCCAGAATTCCTCAGGACCACGGGAAAGCCTGTTCCTTGCAAGGAGGAAGATTCACTACACCAAACTCACGTAGTAGCGGCGGTACAAGAGTTAAGGGAGGAGATGTGTCCTACCCCCCCAGGCGAGATTTGGGACATCCTGAAAAGGGAAGTAGGGTTCCAATTCTTGTTGAGAGTAGTCAGACTAATTTTAAAGTTTACAAAGATAGAACGGCATCCGTTCAGTATTGTTGTCCAATTAGAGCAAAAACATTATTTGCCTACTGTTTATGCCTACTTAGAGGGCGGAGTCAGACCCCCTCGTGAAGTTGCTAATTTTGTCAGACAATTGAATCTAATATTAGTAGATAATCTCAGCTGCACCAGGGGACGAGTGTCCCAAGTAGGAGAAACTGATCAGTTAATTCTCTTGCCAGCCAAATGGCATTTAGTTAGGATGTATTTAAATTATTTACATCAGTTACATTTGCATTGTGGGGTAAATACTCTAATAGGTATCTTTCGACAGAAATGTTGGGTGGCGGGTCTACGTTCCATTGCGAAGCGAACCGTGCGGCAATGCCCCGAATGCAAGCTAGCCTTCCAGCCTCTAACGAGACAGCCACCACCACCCCCCCTGCCAAAGGAAAGGATCACCCTCACAAAACCCTTCACAGCGGTCGGAGTGGACCACACAGCAGCCATACAAACCGAAACGTGGCCAGGATATATACTTATCATAACCTGCATGGCTAGCAGAGCCGTGTACCTTGACTTTTGTCCTTCTTTGGAAGCAGAAGAATTCGTGTTGGCACTAAGACGGTTTAGTGCCACCCATGGTGCCCCGCAGCTCATCATGTCCGATAACCATCAAACCTTCAAGGCTGCCAGCCACCTCCTGCAAGGACTTTACGAAGAAGATGAAGTCCAGCAGTTCTTGAGGAAAACTGGCATAAAGTGGCGGTTTCAGACGCCCCGTGCACCTTGGAAAGGTGGGTTCTTCGAGCGTTTGATAGGAGTAACGAAACGGACCCTCCAGATAGCCCTCGGAAAGAAGTACCTGCCGGACACCCACGTGCTAACCCTCATGAAAGAAGCAGAAGCAGTGGTGAACAATCGGCCGCTTATGTACAGCGGTGACGAGCGCGAGGATGAAGTCCTCACCCACTCCCATTTGCTAAGAGGACACCAAGTCCACCTCATGGCACCAATCTTGCCGGACGACCATCTCAACGCAACCTTCACCTCTCGGAAGCTACGTGATCGTTACATAAGACTGACAGATTCACTGAAGGCGTTCCGAGAACGATGGAGAAGGGAATACTTGAGTGTTTGAGAGCCCGGCACGACTGTCGGTCCGGGGAACCCTCCAAGCTGCACCCTGGAGACATCGTGCTTGTTAAACAAGAAAATAAGAAAAGAGCTACATGGCCTCTCGGACGTGTCCTGGAGACGTATCCTGACGACGACGGAGTCGTGTGTTCGGCTAAAGTGTTGTTTGAGGGTGTCGAGTCGCTGCGAGCTGTCAGCCACCTGGTTCCCCTAGAAATAGCCCCCTCTGAGGATGACGATGGAGGAGAAGACGACGACGACGGCGATGACGGAGAAGAGGGCGCGTACAGTTCGACAGCAGGAATGCCAGGGATAGTGGAGACGTCTGGGGATGACCAGGATATGGCACCAGCTACGACAACTCAACAACCAGCCACAGGAACGGACGACAACGACGAGAAAGGTGAGAACTATGCAGTTAGTGAGAGAAGTGAAAATGAAA
The DNA here is from genome assembly GCF_036898095.1 of Palaemon carinicauda. NCBI lineage: Eukaryota > Metazoa > Arthropoda > Malacostraca > Decapoda > Palaemonidae > Palaemon > Palaemon carinicauda. The sequence continues at coordinate 54,517,790 of NC_090732.1, read as the reverse complement.
CGGAATCAGAGCAGACGAACGCACAAGGACGTTCTGCACGCCCATTGAGAAGGGTTGCCGCGAAACAGCAAGAACTGATGGACTGTCTGCTGAAAGGTGATGATATATAAAACGTAGCTGTAAACAATGAGTGAAAAGGGGGAGCTCGTGCGTACAGACCGAGCGTTGCGCAGAACCAGCCCCTCCCTCTTGTACTCCATCAAGTAACAGCCTGCATGTAGCAGCGCTATATAAGTCTCGATTATTGTGAGTTAAGGCAGACTGAACTTGAATTGTTATGTATGCATTTCCATTGCCATTTTCTGATTGTTTTAGGCCCATTGCCTAATTGCCTTTGCATTTGAATTGTTATGTATGCATTTCCATTGCCATTTTCTGATTGTCTTAGGCCCATTGCCTAATTGCCTTTGCATTTGAATTGTTATGTATGCATTTCCATTGCCATTTTCTGCCATTTTCTGATTGTCTTAGGCCCATTGCCTAATTGCCTTTGCATTGGAATTGTCATGTATGCATTCCCATTGTTATTTTGGTTTGTTTTAGGCCCATTGCCTACTTGCTTTGCCATTTGAATTTTGTAATATGTATGTGTACATTACCACTAATTTCTGCTGTTCCTTATGTGTATTATACACGAGCACATTAGAATTGCTAGGCCCATTGCCTAATTTGAACTGTTGTATGGCTATATGTATATTATTGATTGTGTTTATTGCCCCGGGGTAACATTGCTGTGTGTTGTACATTATGCGTACTCTGTTCGAGTCGTTGCGGAGCGCTACGCAGCCAGCCTAACAGAGTCTCGGAGTAAGTCATTCCCCCCACCCCGAGTCCAGCCCTGTCCAATTGACCGACGTTTCATCGCTCCTTATTTGGGGCGTGGAGGATGTCGGGAATTTCGACCTGATCAATCAAAATTCCCGCCATTTGACTCCGCCTACGATTGCGTCAAATTGGAGGGAGAGGAGAGATCTCGCGGGCGAATGAATGTCATTCAAGACGAGAATGTTTAGAACCAAAAAGAGAAACCGCCGGATAGGGGAGGCGTTGAGACTAAAGAAATCGTCCACTTGTAATTTAAGATTAAGAAATGTAACATCATTCTATTGTAACATGATAAAAAAATCCAATCTAGAAATTTAGGTTCAGAAAAAGTTGCGGGAAAAAGGTGACGTCGGAGGTTGCAGAGGCCCGCTCTGCCTCTTTGATCCGGCGTCCCCAACCACAGTAAGTTCTAATTGTTCTCTCTCCCTACCCTAGTGTACCCAGGTCGGTTTCCATGTAGGTCTTGTTAGAGTTGTGTAAAATTTGTATCTGTAAATATTTCATCGATCCTTGTGCCAGGGGATCAGTGTTATTTTGTAAAATACGTAAAAAGGTCTCGGTAAGGCGTTTATTGTGATAACTTTCCTAATGTTTAATTAATTTTGCTAAAATCTTGAGTCCGATGCGGACATAGTTTTTTTTCGGTCACGCACATGTTCTTTAAGTCAGGTATCTCTTTGTATGTCAAGTAAAGGCTTATTTTTTTATGTTTTTCGTATTAGATTATTATTTTTATAATAAATTTTGTTAAAATATAGCCGTATTCTACTTATTTCCCGAATGGTTTTGAGAGGTTAGCCCTTAAGGCCTTGTGATCAGCCAAGTACATCGGGCTATTTAGTATAAACCGGTGAAATTTCGCCACATTGAATTAGATCTTTCATACATAAACTATGAAAACTTCCTTAAAAGAGGAAGAGAAATAAAATAGAACAGCGTGCCTGATTGTACCCTCAAGCAAGAGAACTCTAATCAGAGACAGTAGAAGGCCATGATGCAGGAGCTATGGCACTACCCAGGACTAGAAAATGATGATTTGATTTTAGAGTATCCTTCGCCTAAAAGAACTGCTGACCATAGCTAAAGAGTTTCTTCTACTTTTACCAAGAGAAAAGTAGCCACTGATTGATTACATTGCAGTAGTTGACCCATTGAGCAAAGAGGAATTGTTTGGCAATTTGTGTTATTAGGTATATGAGGATAGAGGAGAATTTGGAACGAATACGCTAAACTACACGGTGTATGTGTAGACGAAGATAAAATGATCCGTAACCAGAGAGAGGGATCCAATGTAACACTGTCTGGCCAGTCAAAGGATCCAATAAATCTTAAGCGGTATTATCCTAACGGGTAGCTGGTGCGTTAGCCAACCTACTACCTGATGTTTCCATAGTGCACTCACACATAAACACACACACTTTTATTACTGAAATATAAGAAATTTAGTGATATATAGGATTCAGAATACACCTGAATTTACTTGCTTCGCTCGCCATGCGGTTGGCGTCCCCCCCCCCCCCGGGGTTCATTACAAGAGGTCCACGCCACTGCAAAAAAAAAAAAAAAAAAAAAAAAAAAGGATACTCATCTGTAAAAAAAAAAAAAAAAAGACAACCAAGAATAGATAGCAAAAGATTTAGAACTGACTACTTAGCAGAAAACAATAAGCTGCACTATATTTTTGTTTCAGTTGGGAACTATAAGATCCTGGGATAGGAAAAGACGTCTGGTTGCCCATCCAATGAACATCTGCAGCAATTGTAATATCTGTACACCTACAAAATTAAATCCTTTAAGGAAAATGAAAATTCACTTTAGTATTTCCCCAACTAATGATACTCTAACTGGCTATTATGGAAAATCAAACGGTTCTTTACAATTCAAACTGTAAGAACTTTGGCTGTTCTGTAAGATCACTGTAAGAGGACGACCAAAGTAATTAAGCAAAACAGCTGAAGAAGGTAACCCTGTCCCTTAATACGATTCCTATAATCTATTTGGAATTATTCAATTTTCTAATGTTCCTATTCATTAATTACAGCGGTAAATAAATTAAAAGACGTGAAAAAGCGCACTTTTCATGATGTCTTTCACTTTATGAAATTGAGTTTTGGTGATTTGTATTTGCATAACAAAACAAAAATATCTTACAATGATCTCTCTAGGTAGTCCTTGAAAAGTAAATAAGAAAAAATGCAAAATCAAATTAGAGTAAGAATGAAGAGACACGGGGAATATGATACAATGGCGTGGGAAAATATGCGCGTGTAGAATTCCCGAGAGCTGCAAATTGAATGAAAAAACATGAAAGTTATCGACACCAAACGCTAGAGCTTTTAAGCTAAGTACTGTATTAGCCATTAAGTATCTGGGTGCGTGTAAGGTAATAAAACCTAATTGAACTCACAAGATTCTTTTTGGGCTTAAAGCCATGTTTCTAAATACTTCAACCACATGTTTCATAACATTAAGGTAAGCTTTTAAATCAATACTTCTCCATTTATCATCTGCTCCACGCTTCATAGTCCTTTATATATATATATATATATATATATATATATATATATATATATATATATATATATATATATATATATATATATATGTATATATATATGTATATATATAATAATAATAATAACAATAATAATAATAATAATAATAATAATAGATGGAGGAGATTCCATAGTAATAAAACTCGCTGAATTTTACACAAAGCCCCTGCTCTATACATACAGCTTGGAAAAACTTTATCATTATGCTAATTCACAAAAACAGGGCGACACAAAAATCCTGAAAAATTACTCTAAAGATGATTACTCATAATAATATCTACTATGAGATTCAGGGCCTCTGTAACACGGTTTTTTCGAAATAACTTTTTTTCTATGAATTTCATAAATATAACGCTTATTCAGAATGCACATTATATCTACACATAAATTTTGACTATATTCTGCATTACGTAGGTTGAATAAATTTGGTACTTTATTAAGTAAAAGTGACGATTTTTGAAGACGGGCCAACTTACTCAGAGAAAAGGTTTCGAACGCACTCGTTACGTAACTTATGACGGCATTTCTTCTCTCTTTCTCGATCGATGATTGGTTATACGTAACGAAGGCTATACCTCTGCCAACAATAACACAAAAGTGTAAATAAAAGCAAAGCAGTACACCTTTATGAACTCTGAAACCTCTCCACTGGGAATTGTCATAATGAACAAACGAACAAAATATGTTAATAAATACAAAAACACTTCGATTATTTGTCTAACTCCCAAAATAAGTTTCCTAAGAAATTACAGTCTACTTTATAGGTCACAATCAGATTGACAAAGTGTATGGAATAGTTGGTAATTTTCAAAAACGTAGTAGACCAGCTTGATTTGATAACTGCTATATCCAATGTCAAGCAATTTTTATTCATTGTCTATCTACCTACCTATTTACTGTAAAAAAAAGAACGCCGGTACCGTATTTTGGCTTTAAACCTTCACCAATAATTATCGTCAGAATGATGACTTCAAGAGGCTCCACCCACCTTGGCCTCGTTATAATTCAGGATAACACTGAAGGCTATCATGGACATTGTTGGATCAGAAAATTTAAATTCTGGCTATAAAAACTCATTTCTCGAGTAGTTATAAGAAGTGCTAAATGATCCTCAAGGATCCCAGCAGTTGGCCTAAACGTTTAATTCATGTATACTACTGTTGCGGCTATACTGCTACAGTAGTATTACTAGGCTAGCACAGATACCCCACCCACATTTATGTATCGTTCCGCCATTCATAAAGTCTTTGTCATGTTTTTTCACTGTGCAATAAGCCATGGCCTCCTCAGAAATTAAGTTTAACATTAGATGATAGGTTATTTCATTAAGCTGACAAATTATGGCAACTGGGTATGTTATTGCCGATGTTGAAGCTAAAGATAAAGTATGGTATCATTCCTTCATTGCATTATCATCTTTACTACTATTTGTTTGGCTACATGTAATTATTTTAAAGGATAAATGAATTATGTTCACTTTACTTCTATAAATTCCCATTAGATGTACAAATAAAACTCCTAAAACTATTCATGATTTATTTACAAAATGCAGTCATGCCCAAAACATAGCCAACACGGTCGTATGGCCTAAGAAAAAGAACAAAAATTATATCGGATGATCCGTTGGTCTGATGGAGATTTTAGCACAAAAAATATTATTTTAACAAAAATAGTTATATAAAGACTGTTTACATACAATCTCTCTCTTTCTTTCTCTCGTGGTGGCATAGTGAATAGTTAATGGAAATGTTCAAAAGCCTGAATGACATTACAAGTATTATAAGCATGTTACGCTAAATACAAATCAGACCATAAACATTGGATTTAAACTAGAAACTGAATAATTACCTATTCAGGCTATAGTAAATATGGCCATGGGCTTTTTCTTGACTGTATAAAGTTGCAAGTCGTAAGACAAATGCAGTTTTGCAACCACGGGGGCAATTCCAAATCCTGTTAGCCATTCTTGACTGTTATGGGTTTCAGAGCCGATGGAAGAAGGTGAATGGGTGTCTGGTGGATGGGCGGGGCAAAATTTTGTCAAAAGATGTTTACATTGCTTACGTCATGAATGTTTTCGACTCTTGGATCGTTATCACTGGCCATGGCGTCGGCTATATCATTTTTACTCTATAAAAATTAAAACTATCGAGTTTAGGTTATTGATAATGCTGACAAAATTTGTGTGTGGTTGTAAAATATACATATGTCAACTTTCAACTACATCCGATGCTTTGATAAGGAGCAAAGTCCAAAAAACCGTGTTACAGAGGCCCTGAATCTCAGAGTAAAATATTTACACAGATCATATTATGCCAAATAGAAAGACAGCTAGACTTTAGAAAAGAGTATTCAACAACTGACCATATCCATGTAATTAACCAGCTAACAGGAAAAGTAAATTGACTAGGGCAAACTGCTTTGTATGGTATTTTTCGACTATGAGACAGCTTTTGATTCTGTCAAAACTTCAAAAGCTTAAACTTGCAGCAAATGTTTTTATGTTGAACAGGCTAACATAAGTCTTTTAATATAGTTTATATGTGGAGGATGTATTTTAATGTTGATACTATTCTTAGATATTTTATTCTAATTGTTCATTACTTCTCATAGAGTTTATTAATTTCCTTATTTCCTTCTTTCACTGGGCTATTTTTCCCTGTTGGATTCTTTGGAAATAGAACATCCTACTTTTCCAACTACGGTGGTAGCTTAACTAGTAATAATAATAATAATAATAATAATAATAATAATAATAATAATAATAATAATGAAAGCCCTTCAAACATAAGGAGTAGACGGATTTCATGTCAGAACACTTGAAGATATCTATACGGGAAGTAAAGCAACCCTAAAACTCCATAAAGATAGTGAGGAAATTCCAACTGAAAAGGAGTTGAACAGGGAGACCTCATCTCTCCTCAATTATTCATAATAATCCTAGAAAAAGTAAAAGTTGAATAAATGTAGGAAATAACATAATGGGAAAACCTTAAAAACTAAATATTTTCTGGTAACATAGATCTAATAGTGAATCACGGAAGGAATTGTAAAAGATGATAGCATAGGTGAATAGAGGAAGAAGAAATGTATGACTGATAATTAATATGATTAAAACTAAGATTATGTTCAATCAAAATACAGAGACAACAAAGAAGGGTTACAGAAGAACCTCGAGAGACAGTCGATGAATATACTTATTCATATATTTTCAAGGACATCAGACCCAAATTAAAAGAGGGATAAGCATGGGATGGAGAGTAAACAATATGAGATTATGAAAAATAAAATGCCACTTTCTCTAAAAAAAATGTATTTAATCAGATGATCCTACCAGTAATAACCAATACATTCGAAAGTTGGAGCCTTACAAAAAACTTAAAACATATGGCAAGAGAGAGAGAAAAAGAGCAACAAGGATACAAGAGCAAACTGAAGTAGAGGATATTCTCACAACATATAAGAAAAAGAAGTAGACATGGTCAGGACGTATAATGAGAATGACAAATAATAGATAGACATTAAGAGTTACAGACTGGATCTCTAGACATTGTAAAAGAAGCAGGGAAGAAAAGACGATGGAATGACGAGATAAGAAAATTTTCTCTTATAGACTGGCATAAAAAGGCCATAAATAGACGAGAGTGGACTAGTAATGGCTGATGATATATATATATATATATATATATATATATATATATATATATATATATATATATACTGTATATATATATATATATATATATATATATATATATATATATATATACAGTATATATATATATATATATATATATATATATATATATATATATATATATATATATATATATACTGTATATATATATATATATATATATATATATATATATATGTATATATATATATATATATATATATATATATATATATACTGTATATATATATGTATATATATATATATATATATATATATGTATATATATATATATATATATATATATATATATATATATATATATATATATATATATATACGTATATATATATATATATATATATATATATATATAAATATACATATATATATATATATATATATATATATATATATATATATATATATATATATATATATATATATATATATATATACTGAAACCACATGTTTCGTAAGCATAACGGGCTGTGCCGTCAGTGCACCTAAGAAAGTCAATTTAGGCATTAATAAGGTTTATGCAGCGTCCTTCCGACCCCAAGCTGTATTTAGTTTTCAATCTTCTGCGATGCCTTCGTTCCTATTTGTTTTCTTTCATTTGCTGTTCAATAACTTGTCATTTACTCCATAGTACACCTTACATATTGGTGCTGAAAAAGGACCCTAGTTCAGTGCTTTATGATCCTAAGTTCATTTCGTATATATATCACATTTGTGTGTACTTAGATAAATGCATCAATTTACTATCGTTTCCAGAGGCCGTGTAATAGTGTTTTTCCCAAATATCTAGCAAACCGGCTTATGAATTTCCATGAAACTACAGCAATGAATGTTTCAAACATTGGCCTAATTTTTGGTGGTACAATGAATTGACAGATGTGCTTAATTAACCCGTTTACTCTTAGAAAAACGATGAACTTCTTCCCTTCCTCCAGAGCGTTTCGAAGAAGTGGTACTTAATCACGTAACTGTGACTCAAAGGTTCCCACAACCCTCCTTCGGTGTTTACACCTATGGCTATCCTAGTACTCCTCCCCCCCCCCCCCTTCCTTCTTGCCTTCTTTCCTTCATTCCCATTGTCATTCGGCTACCGAGTAAATCCCTGTTAGGAAAGACTGTGTACTGCACATATAAAATGAGCCGGAAATGCAATAAAATGTTTTATGGTGGTAGATAATGATTAGATGGTTAACACAAATTATCAAACATAATAGAAGAGGTTTAAAACAGGGGTGTGGAATCGCACTGAGAGATATTCTACTCGGACTCCTACAAATGTTAGATTTGCGATTAAAAAATAAAATAAAATAAAAACATTAGTAGAAATAGAAATTTTTTTTCCTTGAGAGAGTTGTATATTTGGAATGATGTTATTGGGGCAAGACTGGAGCAGGATTCAGAAATAATTTCACCGACTTCGACTCCTACCTCAGAGCCCTTTTAGTACATCCAAATTAATCATTGGCAGCAGTTGTAGTAGTAGCTCTGAACTATTTCATATAGATTCGACTTTAGTCATGGAAAAATATGTTACTTTGTCCTCGCCATTGCAAAACTACAATTGCGCTGAAACTCTTCACCATTTACAACAGAGAGAAAGAAAGAAACCGCCTGAAAATCAGTATAAATCGGTAAGAAAAGTATGACTTTAATAAGTACATGATATATTGCAATATACTGCTAGCCATATATATATATATATATATATATATATATATATATATATATATATATATATATATATATATATATATATATATATATATATATATATATATATATATATGATTTCAAAAATTATCAAATGGCTGATGTCAATGCCCTTATATGAAACATCTTTTAGAAGTCTACCTTCTAAGCCTGGAATTCAAACTACTCTCTCTGGTGAAATTGATATTATAAATCATATGAAACAATGCTCTCTGTCATTTTCTTCCTGGCAATTGATGTATCGAGTAACCTGTGTTGTATGGAAGAATAATTCCTACGGCTTAACCTAAAGAAAACTATATTTCTATTGCTTTACCAACACTTGCTTCAAGTGCGAAGTGTAGCATGGCTTCTTTCGTCTCCTGTCATAAGTCTCATTCTTGATCTTCAATGTAAGTGAGTGGGTAAGATATAAAAGGTTGGTCTAGTGTTTAGGTAAAGTCTAAAGTCACGAATCACATTACCAGGTATGCTGAACTTTTACTGACAAAGAATTTCGTATTGCTTGGGGTAGGTCATATGACAATTATCTATGGAGTTAAACAGGCGTTTAACAATTCGGGGGATGGGAGGTACAGGGGAAGAAACGTTATAACAACGTCACTGAGGGACGTCATCACTTTTGCGTATGTGTGGTTGGCTAAGACTGGCTTTAGCCTCATTTTCTTAAGTAAAAAGTTAATGAAACGTAATTGGCAATGCACAGTATTTCCCAAAATTGGGCCATTGTATGAAGCGCTCCCTGCTTTGATATCATGGAAATCCATCAGTTATTTTAGGAGTTATTTAAAAAAAAAAACACTATTATACGGCCTCTGGAAACGTTAGTAGTAGAGTCATGCTGCAGCACCAAGGTATTTTTAACAAAGCCTGACAAAGAATGATTTATCCATTCTTCTTAGTTCACGCTGGAAGACAAGATTCCCCTAAACATTAGCCGAAAAATCAGAAAAACAGCATTAATGGTATTAACCTTTCCCAAGACAGTAAGTTTAAAATTCGCCCTTAAATTCGACCATGAGATTTGTTTCGTTATTTGTGATGCAAATTATTGGGAATATAATGACATTTCCTCATTTTACTTTGAGTTAAATGGCAAAATAATTTCAGTGATATGACATGCAGGCTAACAAAGCCCAAAAGTTTACAAACAGATTGAATCAATATTTTTAAGATTGTTATATCCTAGAAATGTGAAGTATTTCTTTTTCTGTCAGCTATAAATTTTAGCCTAGTAGTGCTCTCAAATACCATGAAAAAAAAATGGTACATTAGAGTAAGGGAGCATTTGATGCTATAAATCATGTAAATTAAGCGGACTTCTTAACGAACCCTTCTTTTTTGCCATTTTTTTTTTTTTTTCTTTTTTTTTTTTTGCGTGACCCTAAAAGGAATTATGTGTATAATGTAAAGATTAACACGAACGTTAAGGAATACATAATGAGTCAGACTGCTCTAAGAAAGCTGAAATTGACATTATTTATTGGTTTTTTTAAATGGTATTAATTGATTTCTTCAAAACAGGAATGGCAAACGCAAATCAGTAACTCTTAAGATTTAATGGTTGAATAAGCCTATTGTTTTTGTTTTGATATTGTCATGATTTGACTCAATGATGAGGAAAAAAAAACTATAAGTCATAAGAATGGTAGCAAAAATGAAATAAATGAAAGCTTAAGATGAAAGAATGTCATTAATAACGTCACTGAAAGGCTTAGTGCCATGGAATACAAACAAATAAAGAAAAATGGACCAACGTATATCAGGAAAACCAACGTCTCCTGTCATAAAGCGAAACACTGGTTGCTTAACTGCAAATGAAAATTTATGGTAAAATAATTTTCGTATGTCTTTCAGGTAATAAACTGTATATATTATAGAGGCCCCCGGACCCCCATCAGCTTTGGTTATGTTTCCCAACAGCCCCCTTTTTTAACTTGCTGTATCCACGCTTGTGTATGTATACACTACACACACACACTCACACACACACACACACACACATATATATATATATATATATATATATACATATATATATATACATATGTACATATATATACATATATATAAATATATATATATATATATATGTATATATATACATATATATATATATATATGTATATATATACATATATATATATATATATATATATATATATGTATATATATATCCATATATATACATATATATAGCTATATATGTATATATATATATATATATATATATATATATATATATATATATATATATATATATATATATATACATATGTAATGTATACATACACAAGCGTTGATCCACAAAGTTCAAAAAAGGGCGGTGTCGGAAAACATAACTAAAGCAAATGGGGGTCTTGGGACCGCTGTAAGATCTCTGAAGCTGACGCAATATTTTTAATACTCTTGCTTTAGGCCTGAATCTCACGATTAGGTCATGTAAACGTTAAGAACAGCAGGCTTAAATAACCAACAAACTAGAGTATAAAACTAGAAACCTTAATCTATCAATATCCAAAAGATTAGTATACAACACAAACAACGACTCTTTTTAACTTGCGGATTTGAAGTTTGTTCTCCTTAGATAAGTACTGAAAAAGTGAATCCTATAGTTATCGTTAAGGCCTCTTCTGAACACAGTTAAATAAAATCTGATATAAATGTCATTACCAGCAAATTTTCTTATTTCGTCAGTCCATCGTCTTTTCTTCCTTCCCCTGCTTCTTTTACAATGTCTAGAGACCCAGTCTGTTACTCTTAATCTCTATCTAGTATTAATCTTTTTCATTATATATCCTGCCCATGTCTATTTCTTTTTCTTATATGTTGTGAGAATAACCTCTACTTCCGTTTACTCTCGTATCCTGGTTGCTCTTTTTCTGTCTCTTAGTCTTAGTGCCATCATTATTCTTTCCATAGATCTTAGAGTAGTAACTACCTTATGTTCTAAGTCTTTTGTCAGGCTCCAACTTTCTGATGCATTAATTATTATTGGTAGGATCATCTGATTAAATTCGTTTTTTTAGTGGAAGTGGCATTTTAATTTTCATAATCTTATGTTGTTTCCCAAAAGCCCTCCATCCCATGCTTATCCCTCTTTTAATCTTGATCTGATGTCCTTGGGAAACATAAATAGGTATATTCCTCTACTGTCTCTCGAGGTTTTTCTGTAACCCTTATTTGTTGAACATTATCTTAGTTTTAATCATATTAATTTTTATTCCTACATTTCTTCATTCTCTATTCCAATTTATATCATCTTTTAAAACCCTCCCGTGATTCACTAAATAGATCTATGTTATCAGCAAGTTATTAAGGTGTTCCTAATATGTTAATTCCTACATTTATTCAATCTATTATTTTAAGAAATTTTCTAGGCATGCTGTGAATAATTCAGGAGAGATAAGGTCTTCCTGTCCAACTCCTTTTCAGTTGGAATTTCCTCACTATCTTTATGGAGTTTTAGGGTTGATTTACTTCCCGTATAGATATCTTCAAGTGTTCTGACATGAAATCCGTCTACTCCTTATGTTTGAAGGGCTTTCATTATTATTATTATTATTATTATTATTATTATTATTATTATTATTATTATTATTATTTCTAACTAAGCTACAACCCTAGTTAGAAAAGTAGTATGCTCTAAGTCCAAAGTCTCTAACAGGGAAAAATAGCCCAGTGAAAGAAGGAAATAAGGAAATCAATAAACTCTATGAGAAGTAATGAACAATTAAAATAAAATATCTAAGAATAGTATCAACATTAAAATACATCGTTCCACATATAAACTATATTAAAAGACTTATGTTAGCCTGTTCAAAATAAAAACATTTTCTGCAAGTTTGAACTCTTGAAGTTTTGACAGAATCAAAAGCTTTCTCATAGTCGAAAAATACCATACAAAGCAGTTTGCCCTAGTCAATTTACTTTTCCTGTTAGCTGGTTAATTACATGGATATGGTCAGTTGTTGAATACTCTCTTCTAATGTCTAGCTGTCTTTCTATTTGGCATAATATGATCTGTGTAAATATTTTAGATATTATTATGAGTAATCATCTTTAGAGTAATTTTTCAGGATTTTTGTGTCGCCCTGTTTTTGTGAATTACCATAATGATAAAGTTTTTCCAAGCTGTATATATAAAACAGGGGCTTTGTGTAAAGTTCAGCGAGTTTTATTATAATGAAATCTCCTCCATCTATTATTATTATTATTATTATTATTATTATTATTATTATTATTATTATTTTATATATATGTATATATATATATATATATGTGTATATATATATATATATATATATGTATACATATATATATATACATATATATATATATATATATATATATATATATATATATATATATGTGTGTGTATATATATATATATATGTATATATATATATACATATATATATATACACATATATATACATATATATATATATATATATATATATATATATATATATATATATATATATATATATATATATATATGTATATATATATGCATATATATACACACACACACACACACATATATATATATATATATATATATATATATATATATATATATATATATATATATATATATATATGTGTATATATATATAGGACAATGAAGCGTGGAGAAGAAGATGATGATTGGAGAAGTGTTGATTTAAAAGCTTACGTTAATGTAATGAAACATGTGGTTGAAGTATTTAGAAACATGGCTTTAAGCCCAAAAAGAATCTTGTGAGTTCAATTAGGTTTTATTACCTTACACGCACCCAGATACTTAATGGCTAATACAGTACTTAGCTTAAAAGCTCTAGCGTTTGGTGTCGATAACTTTCATGTTTTTTCATTCAATTTGCAGCTCTCGGGAATTCTACACGCGCATATTTTCCCACGCCATTGTATCATATTCCCCGTGTCTCTTCATTCTTACTCTAATTTGATTTTGCATTTTTTCTTATTTACTTTTCAAGGACTACCTAGAGAGATCATTGTAAGATATTTTTGTTTTGTTATGCAAATACAAATCACCAAAACTCAATTTCATAAAGTGAAAGACATCATGAAAAGTGCGCTTTTTCACGTCTTTTAATTTATTTACCGCTGTAATTAATGAATAGGAACATTAGAAAATTGAATAATTCCAAATAGATTATAGGAATCGTATTAAGGGACAGGGTTACCTTCTTCAGCTGTTTTGCTTAATTACTTTGGTCGTCCTCTTACAGTGATCTTACAGAACAGCCAAAGTTCTTACAGTTTGAATTGTAAAGAACCGTTTGATTTTCCATAATAGCCAGTTAGAGTATCATTAGTTGGGGAAATACTAAAGTGAATTTTCATTTTCCTTAAAGGATTTAATTTTGTAGGTGTACAGATATTACAATTGCTGCAGATGTTCATTGGATGGGCAACCAGACGTTTTTTCCTATCCCAGGATCTTACAGTTCCCAACTGAAAGAAAAATATAGTGGGGCTTATTGTTTTCTGCTAAGTAGTCAGTTCTAATTCTTTTGCCTTATCTATTCTTGGTTTTCTATCTTTTTTTTTTTTTACATATGCGTATTCTGTTGTTTGTAGTGCAGTAGACCTCTTCTAATGACCCAGGGGAGGGGGGGGGGGGAGAGGCGTCATGGCGAACGAAGCGAGTAAATTCAGGTGTATTTTGAAGGCTATTTTTCACTAAATTTTGTATATTTAAGTAATAAAAGTGTGTGTGTTTATGTGTGAGTGCAATTTGCAAACATCAGGTGGTAGGTTGGCCAAAGCACCAGCCACCCGTGAAGATACTACTGTTAGAGAATTATTGGATCCTTTGACTGACCAGACAGTGTTATATTGGATCCCTCTCAGATTATGGCTCAATAAATCTTCGTCTACACTTACATCGTATAGTTTGGCCTATTCTTTCCACATTTTCCCCTCTCCTCATATACCTAACAACACAGATTGCCAAACAATTCATCTTCGCTCAATGGGTCAACTACTGCTATGTAATCGTTCAGTGGCTACTTCTCTTGCCGTAATAGTAACAGAGACATTTTCACCACTTATGAACGATTATATTAATCAAAACAGATCTTTTGTATATAAACTATAAAAAGAGGCCTATGTCAGGCTGTTCAACTTAAAAACATTTGTTGCTACTTTAAAATTTTGAAGTTCTACCGAGAACTCTAACCCACGATAGTGGAAGACCATCTTACGGAGGCTATGGTTTTGCCCAAGACTGAAACATTGGATTGATTTTGGAGTGTCCTTCTCCTAGAAGAGCTGCTTGCCGTATCTAAATAGCCTTTTCTACTCTTACCAAGTGTAAAATAGCCACTGAAGAGTTAAAAGCAGTAGTTAATCCCTTGAGTGAAGAAGATTTTTTTGGTCATCTTAGTCTTGTTATGTGTATGAGGAAAGAAGAAAATTTGTAAAGAATAAGCTAGACTATTTGGAGTATGTATAGGCAAAGGATAATTGAGCCGCAACTAGAGGAGGGTCCAATGCAATTCTATCCGTCCAGTAAAAGGACTTAAGTCTTACCACCTAATACTCCTACGAATCAATTGAATTACTTAAATTCCTCTCTCTCTCATCGAACTATTCATTACTTCATCTTCAGGGTCTCTACTTTATTATCTTCTCTAGATTCATTTCTGGATACAAAAATAAAAGCAATCATTGACGCGCCATTGAAGTTACATTTACAGGAGATAATAATGACTTTCGAATTTAAAATCTTATTCTTGACTTTTATATTTGTCTTTGGGTAATTGATGAAAGTTCGCATTATTCTCTATTTCAGCGAGAATAGTCAACAATTGGGCGTCGTTTAAGAAGAAAAAAGAAAAAAAAAATTTTCATTGGTTACTTGAAAAGAAAATTCTCGTCACCCTTCAACACCAGTAAAGAGACCCTAAACTAGAATATTTCCTAATGAGACTAAAATATTTTTTTCCCTCCATTGCATTTTAAAACTGCCCATTATCTTGGCAACGTCGAGACGCTTCATTTATATCAGATTTTATTGAATTGTGCTCAGAAGAGACCTTAACGATAACCATAGGATTCAATTTTTAAAAGAGTCGTTGTTTGTGCTGTATACTAATCTTTTGGATGCTGATAGATTAAGGTTTCTAGTTTTATACTCTAGTTTGGTGGCTATTTAAGCCTTCTGTTCTTAACGGTTACATTATCTAATCGTGAGATTCAGGCCTAAAGCAAGAGTATGCTTTTTTTTTTATAGATTATTTCAAGTATTCCATTGACTTCCTTAGATAGATCAAGGGGTCTTCGCAAAAATATCATTTTGAATTTGTAAAAGTGAAGGAAACAATCTCTAAAGATAATAAAATTTGATTATCTCTCATGTAAAACATTTTGTACATTTTCTTTTATGAAAGTGGAATAATTTGTTTGAAATCACCACCTTTTATGTCATAAATAATTCAGTAAAGAATTCATTCACTTATTCTCATTCAAGAATATAATATTACTCTTAGAGCTTAGAAATATACTTGAAGAGTTTTGTTCCGAGGTAACTGAAGAATGTAGCAATTAAAGCGTTTTTAGAAATATAGGATATATCTTAGCCTGACGCTTTCATCTGTTTAGATTATAATGGCGATTTTCAAATGAAGTTTGATGTTCATAAGTCCTCAATTAACTATATATTAACCATGCATCAGCCATTAAGTGTCTTTAATTCGAATTCTATATGGGGTTTGTGTTAAATCTTTGTTAGAATATACTATTTCATTCAATTAGTGTATACGGTGTAGTCACCTAAACCTGCTTCAGAGATATTTCCCTATTTTTGTAGGCCCGTAGGATTTTGGAAATTATTTGTGATATCTTGAAACTATCTGGTTTCACTTCCATTTTGAGTCGTGGGAATTACATTAAAATGTAATGCTAGACTTAGATTTCGGATGAAGAGCGTCCTCAAATGTTCAGCCGGTTTGACGTTTATGATAGCCCACAACGGCTTCCCCGGTTTTTGGAAGGAAAACGTTTCACTCGCCTTTGATATTTCTAGTATTGTTTATTTTACATTAGCATGATTAATTATATGCCATCGTCTATAGTCTGTAGCTCTTCTCAGTTTATGTTCTTAATTCACATAATTCACACACACACACAAACACACACACACACACACACACACATATATATATATATATATATATATATATATATATATATATATATATATATATATATATATATATATACATATATATATATATATATACATACATACATACACACACATATATATATATATATATATATATATTTTTATATATATATATATATATATATATATTTATATATATATATATATATATATATATATATATATATATACAGTATATATATATATATATATATATATATATATATATATATATATATATATATATATATATATATATATATATATATATTGAACCTCGTAATGCGCAATGCCAAAGCCCTGTCTAGGGCAGATCATGTTGTATTACTAAAAGAGCTGAAGTAAATAAACTGGGGTATTATAAAAGTGGGTGAAATTACTAGAACTGGGGTAAATCTCATTTACAGTTAAGAGAGTATCATGTATTTTGCTTCAGAGAATATGAAAGGAACAAAGAAAATGAAGTTGGTTTTCCTATTACTAAAAATCTTGCCGGTAACATAGGTCTTTTGCGTCAGTAGGCATAGGAGGAGATGATGATGAACATAAAAGAATTTTATAGTATCAGTGATAAAATTGCTGGCTTGATTATAAAAGTAAATAAGAAATATAAAAAGATCATTCAAACGTATGCTCCAACGATATCCAATAGAAAGGAAGGAATAGAAACCCTTTATGAAAATCTGGATATCTCTAAAAAATCATATGAGACAATTCAAATTTGTTTTGTGATTTTAATGCTAAATGAGATCAAAAGAGGCGGGGAGAATCAGGGGTAGGCAAATTTTGAGTAGAAATGACATAGGAGACATGCCAGTAGAAGTTGCTGAAAGACACAATATTAAAATGAACACCTTTTTTTTTTTTTTTTTTATAAAAAGGAACACAGAAAATTGACGTGGAGAAACCCAAATGCTGAAACGAAAATTAAATAGATTTTATTCTCAGTGAAAATATTAATTTAGTTAAAGATGCAGCAGTGTGAAACAAGTTAAAGTCAAGTGACCATAAAATGGTGAGAAGTAATTTTTTTTTTAGTTCTAAGAAAAAAAAGGGAAAAATTAATTTTAAGAAAGAAAATAAAAACTCTGTAATAAAGGAAAACTCTGACGAGTTTAGCTTAGCAATACAAAATAGGCACTCCCACCTACATGATGAAATAGGAACAAATAAAGAAGAAATAAATAGTAATTCAACAAACTTTTTATTAAAGTCAGTACAAGAGATAGGTGGAAAAGTTCATTAACAAGATCAAGGGAAACAATAAAAAAAAAAAAAAATCTAATAAAGAAAATATAGGAAATGAGGGTAAAATCCTAGAGAGATGAAATAAAATTAGCAGAACTATTCTAAGCAATAAACAGATGAAAAATCCAAGAGATTCGTAAACATAATCTGACAAAAATTGAGGAAACACTAAATAAATGAAGAAGGATTAAATTGAGGAAAATAAGACTTGGAACAAGGCGCCAACAAATATTTGCTTTAAAGAATGAAAAGGGAAATATTATCAACAAAATAGATATACAGTAGTAATAAAAATTGCATAGGATATCTATAAAATGCTATACAATAGTGTTATAAAAAAAACTTTGTCAATAGAAATAATAACAAAACTAAGCCAGTACTTAGCAATACAGTAGGAGAAGTAAAGAAGGCACTAAAAGGCACGAAAACAGACAAGGCAAAAGATGGTCTAACAATTGATTTAATAATAGATCCAGGAGTTTTCACAGTAGTAAAACTACCAGAACCTTAAAGAAAATGCTTGCAAGACTGCTATATAGCTACAGCGTGGAATAAATGTATCTTTATATTAGTTCACAGAAAGGGGGACTAAAGAGACCTGAAAAATTACCACCCAATAAGTTTACTCTCCATAATACATAGAATATTCAGGATTATATTCGGCCGAATAGAAGACAACCAGACTTTAATGAACCAAGAGAGCAGGCAGGCTTTCAAAGAGGGTATTGAAAAACTGACTATATCTATGTAATTAATCAGCTAATGGAAAAATCAACAAAATACAACAGTCCAAAGTGTATGGCATATAGAGACTATGAAAAAGCTTTTGATTTTATCAAATCCTTGGCAGTAATAAAAACCCTTCAAAAGCAATGAATAGAAGAATATTATGTAAGAACACGTGAAGATGTCTACGGTAATACAGTAATCCTAAAACCACTTACATACATACATACATATACCAAGGGACTTCCCCCAATTTTGGGGGGTAGCCGACATCAAATAGATAAAACAAAAAAGGGGACCTCTCCTCTCTACGTTCCTCCCAGCCTGACAAGGGACTCAACCGAGTTCGGCTAGTACTGCTAGGGTGCCACAGCCCACCCTCCCCCGTTATCCACCACAGATGAAGCTTCATAATGCTGAATCCCCTACTGCTGCTACCTCCGCGGTCATGTAAGGCACCGAAGGAAGCAGCAGGGCCTACCGGAACTGCGTCACAATCGCTTGCCATTCATTACTATTTCTAGCACGCTTACAGATAGTGAAAAAAATTACGACTGAGAAAAGAGTTAGACAGGGAGACCCCATGTCTATTAAATTAATCACAGCATGCCTAGAAGATGTTTTCAAAAAATATATTGGGAAAATATAGGAATTAACATTAATGGGGAGCACCTTAACAACTCGAGAATTGCAGATGACGTACTTTTACTTAATGAATCAAGGGAAGAATTGCAAAAGATGATAAAAGATTTGAATAGATAAAGCAGAAAAACAGAATATGAGTAAAATTAAATGCAGAAAGTCAACAAATAAGGGTTAAAGACAAACCTCTAGAAATTGTTAATGAATATACTTAGGACAAACAGTAATAGTTTCCTCAGGCCATGAGGCTGAAATTAAAAGACGGATTTTATAATGGAGAGCTTTTGTTAAAACGATGAGATTACGAAAAGTAAAATGCAACTTTCTCAAAAGAGAAAAGTATTTAATCAGATTGTCCTATCAGTATTAACTTAGGCATCAGAAACTTAAAGCCTTAGAGCATCAAGCTAGTTACAACTCAAAGAGCTTTGGGAAGAATAATGATGGGATTAACACTAAGAGAGAGAAAAAGAGCAACATGGTTACGAGAGCAAATTAAAGGAGAAGATATTCTTAGAAATAAGAAAGAGAAGTGGGTTTGGATAATGCATATAATGAGAATGACAGAGAATAAATAGACATTAAGAATAACAGAATGGGTCCTTAGAGATTGTAAAATATGCAGAGGAAGTGAGAGAAGGTGCTGGTATAAACTAACATAGAAAGACAATAAGCAAACGGATGGTGGGGGGAAAGGACATTTCTGGGGCTTTTGTCCTGCAGTGTACTATCTGCAGCTGATGATGATAATAATGATATATACAGTATATATATATAAATATATATATATATATATATATATGAATATATATATATATATATATATATATATATATTTTATATATCTATATATATACATATATATATATATATATATATATATATATATATATATATATATATATTTATATATATATATATATATATATATATTATATATATATATATATACATATATATATTTATATAAATGTATATATACATGTATATATATATATATATATATATATATATATATATATATATATATATATATATACATATATATATATGTATATATATGTATGAATATATGTATATATATAATACATAAGTATGTATATATATATGTATATATATATACATATATATATATATATATATATATATATATATATATATATATATAT
>NC_090732.1:54482039-54492039 GCF_036898095.1 Palaemon carinicauda | reverse complement strand
ATTGACTTTTGGTAGCGCCTACTGTCTATAGGATAAAATGGTTGCTTGCAACGTGGATGAACCTCCATTTCCTACGCTATCCTTCCTATCTAGTATTTTCCTGAAATCCTGACTTTCTTTATGACCGGCTATAGTCACTTTTTTATTTGCTTGCTTCTGAACTATTTGTAGGATTAGAGTTTTCCCTTTTGTCTGTGCCGGATGGCTATTCTGAGAAGTGTGTTCTGTTACGTTGTAATGGGGTTTCTTATCTTTATGCCAGCTTCCCTTACAATTTTAGCCCTTTTTCTATCTACCCTTTTTATGAAAATTTCCCAAGATTTAATAGTTTTATCACTATCCCCTCTGTATTGATTATTTCCTCTAAGTGAATTCATCCTAAAGAATTGCTTATCATTTTGGTTATATTTAGGGAAATATGTTCTATCACTATAATCTACGGATCTAACTTCCCTGTAACTAAAGTTTAGCAGAACGCCATCATAGCTTACATTTTTCTTTAAAATTCACGGAAAGCGTTGATATTTTGAAATGCCTTATCCGGTTTGGTATGTGCATCGCCTACCTCAGTTTTATTTTCGCTACTGCATTAGTTATTCTAAAACTAGAAATCCTACTTTCCCTATCAACTAACCACTTATCTACATTATACTTCCCTAATCATTTTGTTCACTGGATTAATTCTACCAACATTTCCACATAAACGTCTATTTTTGAATTCATATTACTGTATTAGGGTTCATTCCTGTTTGAATCTATAAACTTATATTTTATGGGAAGTTGATCGTCTTTGTCTTACAATCCTACTTTTGTAATCTAAATTATCTGTTAATCTCAAATTGCATTTGGCTAAAAATTAATGTCAACAGCATTCCTTATAAAAAAAATTGTATTTCGATTACACGAGAGACAAAAAAACATATACTCTTATATGACAGATGCGCTAAAAATCATAATGAGAGAGAGAGAGAGAGAGAGAGAGAGAGAGAGAGAGAGAGAGAGAGAGAGAGAGAGAGAGAGAGAGAGAGAGAGAGAGAGAGCCAATAAAATATTACTCACATATCTGTGGTCACTTTTGATTTACCATTTATTCTCGTAGAGAAATTTCCTTCTTGTCGACCTTTTTCTTTTTTAAGTTTCCTCAAGTGGTATCTGTAAATAATTTCAGATCAGTCTTCAATCTTTATCAACATTAACTATCCAGGACGGCTACCACCAGTCTGAAGACCCTTATGATTAATTACTGTTTTATAGTTAGGCTTCTTAAAGCAATTATTTCATCAAAGTTCATTGTTAAAGCGCACAACCTAGTTAAATTCTTCTTATGTCAATCGAGCTAACTCTCAGAAAATGCGGGTTATGGATAGTACCGTGTAGTTTTTTAATTTACTTGAGGTATACTGTGCATGAAAAACTTGACAAATAAGTTCACTGGGCCCGTAGGCAAGGAAATACACAAAGCTGTAGATTCTGGATTACGGGAGTAAGAATTCTTTTAAGACTTTCTTCCCCTCTAGGTCAGCAAACTACTTTCTATCGTCGTCTCCTGTGACGTCTGCTCTCTCTTTCTTGTAGTGTTTGGACCTTATAACTGCATAGCAGAAGACGGACAATCTGCTGCCTCCCTCGAAGGTTCCTTCTACACCATGGCAGGATGTCAATTTCAGAGTCTGGTGACTCTCTCTCTCTCTCTCTCTCTCTTTCTTAATTAATGAAATAAACCTATTCATAACAATAATAATGATGATGGTAATAATAATAATAATAATAATAATAATAATAATAATCAGTATCCTAATAATGCTATTAATATTAAAAGATAATAATATTGAAAGTAATAATAGTGATGATAATAAGAAAATTCATATCAATCACTGAAAAAATGGCATTAGAAAATGAGCACCCACCCTCTACAACAGCGGAATCATGACTACCGCACGGGGGGACCTTACCATCTGAAGGGCGCCATAGACTAAGTCGTGCATGTGGTTAGCAAATCACTACCGTCCGGATATTCTACCGCACGGACATCGTGTGAAGAGCCTTATTTATCTACATTGATTTCTAAACCACACCGTTTCAATCCGCTTGAGTGAAGCGGCCCAAAGGCCCACTTCACACGAGCGGATTGAATCCAGGCGGCAAATTTCCTCATGTCAAAAAGCATGTCTTCACAGGAGAGGTTGATTTTGGGGTTTGCATGAGATGGAGTACGTGAAGAATAAACAGGGTGCTGGATGTGTCATGATGCTCCATAAAATATTGTCATATTCATAGAGCACCTCTGCTATTACAGTATATAATAATAATAATAATAATAATAATAATAATAATAATAATAGTAATAATAATATTAATAATAATAATAATAATAATAATTATAATTGTTATTATTATTATTATTATTATTATTATTATTATTATTATTATTATTATTATTATTATTATTATTGTTGTTGTTGTTGTTGTTATTATTATTTTTATTATCATTATAATAATAATAATAATAATAATAATAATAATAATAATAATAAACAGGGTGCTGAATGTGTCATGATGTTCTATAAAATATTGTTATATTCATAGAGCACCTCTGCTATTACAGTGTATAATAATGGTAATGATAATAATAATAATAATAATAATAATAATAATAATAATAATAATAATAATAATAATAAGAAGAAGAAGAAGAAGAAGAAGAAGAAGAAGAAGAAGATGAAAATTCATATTAATCACTGAAAAATTGCATTAGAAAAGGAGTGCCTATCCTCTGCAAAAGCAGAATCATGACTACAGCACAGAGGAGAACCTCCCGACTGAAGGGAGCTATAAAGTTCTTAAGTATTCTAAACTGACCGGCACTGCAAGGATTAGCAGTGCATGCAGTTAGTAAATCACTACCCCCCGAATATTCTTCCGCAGTGTCGAAACCGTATGGTTTCAATCCGCTCGTGTGGAGCGGGCATAAGATGGAGTAGCAAAACATCTGGATGAAACAACGGCAGAGTATGGATAAAAAAACTTAATGAAACCAATGAGAGGAAAAAAATGATTTGGTTAAAGTAGAAGATGTGATAAAAAAAAAAGATAATTATCACACCATGAAATTAAAGTTTGAAACACAGAAGATGGTTATAAGAGCTATTGAAGGAGACATATTCTTAGCCTACCAATGCATCCTAAGCCAATATATTGAACAAATTGTCAAATTGTCATTTTGCTATAAGTTCTATTCTTCTGAGTATGTGCATAAAGAATACTTTAAAGAGGAAAACTTAAAAATATGCTCAGAATGTTTATCATAAGATCATACATACAAGGAATGTACAGAAAATACAAAACTATATGTCAACCATCTTCAACAACATAGAACGTTAGCAACGAAATGCCAAGTGGGAAAAGGTCTTATTAAAAAAATGCAAATGATAGCGATAAACAAATAGGCAACATCTGTTACAAATAACGGTACAAGTTACGCCGCAGTAATAGCCACCTATACAGGGAATTGTCCGGCTAATGCAAATTACATCCTACACAGTATTAGTAATATTCAAGAAGAAAAAATAATTTCGACTGTAGCAAATATAACATTAAAACTGGAAACATTTCAAGATTGATTCCATCCCTCAATAATAAACAGTATATTAGCAGATACCAATTTACTAACAATGCATTTCTCTGATGAAACAATAAACAAAA
Organism: Palaemon carinicauda; assembly: GCF_036898095.1. Classification (NCBI taxonomy): domain Eukaryota; kingdom Metazoa; phylum Arthropoda; class Malacostraca; order Decapoda; family Palaemonidae; genus Palaemon; species Palaemon carinicauda. The sequence continues at coordinate 54,488,337 of NC_090732.1, read as the reverse complement.
TAGCTAACTCCATTAAGAGGAGTAAAAGACAACATAAGCCTGCAGTCAGAGCAGGAAAATTTCAAGCAGCTCAGGATATACGACCTGAGAGGCATAATTGAACTTGATTCGGACTCAAACTCACCAATTCCTCCCTCAGGGCATACATGGAATTTGCAAGAAACACAACAGCAATCAACAAGAGAAAGGCAAGCCAGACTACAAAGCATCCAAGATCTCTCTAACTCTCAAATTTTGCAAAATCCACGAGGATTACCTTCAGTAGCATTTAACCATAATGCGCGCGTAGCCAGGAATAGTTGAAAATAATTGAAAAAAAAACAAGAAAAATACTAAAACACTATAATCCGAATGGATTCAATTCTGCAAAGAATTAGAATAATTCACCATTACCCGAAATCCTAGAAAACAAGAAATTACACTCATATGATATATACAGAGAGGAGCATAGTTTGAAACGAAATGAAACAATGAAAATATTTTGGTATAATACATATATGTAAAACATTACATATATTTTGATATTGAAAAATGAGATATAGAATAATTATATAGCTATAGGCTAATAAATGTAAAAGAATTATTTTGCTATAGGTAGATGAGATATAAAATAATTATATAGCTATAGGCTAATGAATACATTAAAGAATTATGTTGCTATAGGTAGACGAGATATAAAAGGATTATGTAGCTAAAGGCTAGTAATTATAAAAGAACTATGTTGCTATAGGCAGATGCGATATAAAAGAAATATACAGCTATAGACTAATGAGATATAAAAGAATTATAATGCTACAGGCATTTTTTTTTCTTCCTCTTGTTTTTTTTTAAATGGTGTGTTGGGCAGGCTTAATAGAAGGACCATGGTTGCCTGGTGGTTTATCAAGAGGTCGTCTTTTCCTTTTCTGATTCTTTTTCTTCTCAAAACCATCCTTACTGTCCTCCCTTTAGTTGAAGTGGCTATCCTGGAGGGTATTTAGCCTTGCATGGTGTATCAGCTCCTCCATGTTGACCAGATTTTCCGACTTTTTACTATTGTCTATGGGTTTCATCAATCACTTTATCTATAATTCTGTACATATTGTTTTTGTTATAATTCTTGTTAATCTAGTTTTTAAGTATGATGTGTCTTTTTTATTTATATTAATTCTTATGTTATCTGGAGACATTGAGCGAAATCCGGGACCATTAAGTCCTAGATTTCGTCAATGTCGTCTTCTGTATTGTAATACTCGTGGTCTTCATGCAAATATTCAAGACCTTACAGTTGCGTCCAGACAGTATGATATTCTTTTGAGCTCAGAAACTTTGGTTTCTAATATGAGCCACTCATCTGAGCTCCTTATAACTGATTTTAAGAAGCCAATAATGTTGAAACGTGATGCCATCCCGAGGGCCAGGGGAATGGCTGTATATATTAGAACTGAGTACCCTGCTTCTCGTAAGTCCTGCTATCAATGTGGATGTCATGAGATTTAAGTAATAAAAGTTTGTGGCAGGCATAAGAACTTTTATTTGTGTTCGATCTACCGGAATCCAGACATGGATGATTCTATCTTCGATTGTCTTCTTACCATTATGGCTAAGACACAAGAAGATTATAGAAAGGCTTCTTTTGTCTTTGTTGGTGATTTGAATGCTCACCATAGGGAGCGGTTAAGTTCTATCTCTCCTACCGATCGCCATGGCTTGAGAGCTTTAGATTTTGCCTCTGAATCAGGCAGTGAGCAAATCATAAATGAAGCTACTCCCAGGTCTGGTAATTGCTTGGACCTCGTATACACTGACTCCCCTGGCGTTATAACTAGTAAGGTTGGTTCTCCCGTCGGGACATCTGATCATGCCTTGATTTCATTAGTAGTGAAGACTGAGCAGCCTGTCCCTGATGTATCAAAATCTTGTAAAATTTATGAAATCCAAAGCAGAATGGAATGGGATTTTGGATGATCTTTTGTGCTTAAATTGGTCACAATCATATAGTAGTGTAGATCCTGTTGTCCCTTTGAATATGAATCTAGTCAACATGATAGGCGTATCCCTTCTCGTGTGCTGAGGTACCGAGTGAAGGACAAACCGTGGTTCAATGATGATTGTAGACGTGCTTATTTGGAGAAGCAGGAGGCCTATCATCTTTGGAAGGGTAACAGATCAGATTTGACCTGGAGTAACTATACTCAGCTTCGAGCTTTTGCTCAGAGAGTTTGTGCCTCAACTGAAAAGGCATACAATTTAACCATAAAAGAAACCTTTTCTGGTACAACTCAGGAACATAAATGGTGGTCTACCCTTAAATCTGCACTCTTTGGTGTTGATACAACAGTTCCTCCTTTACTTAAACCAGATGGCTCAGTCACTCACTGTCCAAAGGAAAAAGCAACCCTTTTGGCTGATGTTTTCGACAGTAAACAGAGTAATGAAAAACTTGAACTTCCTCATTCCTGTTTTTCTGAGGCTAAACTAACTAGTTTAGCTTTTCGATCTAATGAAATTAAAGCTCTGTTGATGGACCTTGATGCTTATGGAGGTTTCGACCCAAATGGTATTTTTCCTTTGTTTTTTATAAAGACAGCAGATTTCTTAGCTCCAAAGTTATCTGTTATTTTGCGCAAGTTAGCAAGAAGAGCTTTTAGGACTTGTTGGAGAATTGTCAATGTTACACCTCTATGTAAATGGGTTTGTGGTAGCTCACGTCCTACCGATTACCGCCTAATTTCCCTAACTCCCATATTATCTAATGTTTTTAAACGTCTTCTGGCAAAACGTCTTAATGGGTTGGCTGAAGGAAATCATCTATTTCCTAGTTTGTAATTCGGTATTCGTAAAAGCCTTGGAGTATGTGATGCCCTTCTTACAATCTCCAATGCTGTACAGAAATCCCTTGATTGTGGTCAGGAAGTTCGTATGATTGGCCTTGGATTTAGTGCTGCCTTTGACCGTGTTAATCACGAGGCCCTCGTTTTCAAACTCAAACAGTTGAGAGTGGGTGGGTCGTTTCTTAGCATTATTATTGACTTTCTAAATAATAGATCTGAAAGAGTTGTTGTTGATGGGCACCATAGTGAGTATAGGAATGTGATATCCGGTGTTCCACAGGGTAGTGTTCTTGGCCCATTACTTTTCATACTATATACAAATGACATGTGTTTGGCATGGAAAACAAGCTTGTTGCATATGCAGATGATGCTACTCTCTTTGCATCAATTCCATCCCCTGAATGTAGATCTGGAGTTGGTGAATCCCTTAATAGAGATTTAGCTAAAATTAGTGCATGTTGCAAATTATGGGGTATGAAGTTGAATCCTAACAAAACTCAAAGTATGTTTGTAAGTAGGTCAAGGACGGTGGCTCCTCAACATCCGGATCTCAGTATTAATAATGTTTCTTTAAATTCATATGACTCTTTTAAAATTTTAGGTGTGATTCTCGACAGCAAATTTACTTTTGAGAAACACACTAGGTCTGTGGCTTCTTCAATTGCACAAACAATTGGCTATTGAGAAAGTCTTACAAGATTTTTGGTGATCAATCTTTTCTGAAGAAGTATTTTTATTCGTTCATTCTACTTTGTTTTGAGTATTATTCTCACGTCTGGTCTACAGCTACTGATTTTCATCTTAATTTGTTGGACAGAAACTTACTGTCTATTAAATGTCTTATTCCTGATCTTGATATTAATATTTGGCACCGTCGTTCAATTAGTTCATTATGCGTGTTGCATAAGATTTTTCATAACTCTGACCATCCTTTACATTCAGATCTCCCTGGACAATTAATTCCTGTTTGTAATACTAGGCAGGCAGTTAATTCTAATAGCCAGGCCTTCTCCATCATGAGGCTCAATACTGCACAGTATTCTAGAAGTTTTATTCCAGCTGTTACCAAGTTGTGGAATGATCTTCCTAATCGAGTAGTTGAATCAGTAGAACTTCAAAAGTTCAAAGTTGGAGCAAATGTTTTTATGTTGACCAGGCTGACATGAGTCTTTTTATAGTTTATATATGACATATCTGTTTTTGACATTGTTGATAGTTTATATATGACCTATCTACAGTATTTTGACGTTGTTACTGTCTTGAGAATGATTTATTGTTAATTTGTTCTCATCATTTATTTATTTCCTTATTTCCTTTCCTCACTGGGCTATTTTCCCTATTGGAGCCCTTGGGCTTATAGCATCTTGCTTTTCGAACTAGGGTTGTATTTGGCTAGTAATAATAATAATAATAATTATAGATGAATTATGTTGCTAATAGGCAAAGAAATATAAATTCAGTTTATAGGCATATGAATTATTAGATATGTTTTGTTGCTACTGAGCCAATGAAATAATAGAAAGTCTGATCAATACTGAAATATGATAAGCTAGAGACCAGCTAAAGAAGTCACATTGGTGCCTAATAGAATAACAAGCATATAAATATGAAGAATGTTAACCAATAACCGGTTGCTAGATTTTATCAGAATAGACTCAGATGAAGTGAAATGAATGTACACAATTTATCTATAAACTACTCCAATGAAATGCTTCATCTGAATGGCGGGTAATGAATTTTGTAAAGGAGTAGGGATTACAAATAAAGTAATCAAAGTATAAAAGGGGCATAATATACAATAAAGAACACAGATAAAGGGATAGATAAAGAAATAAATAAAACTGATTTTCCAGAATACAGAGATGATTAATAAGAATATTAAATAAACGTAGGCAGAGAATAGCCCTTTCAGGCGATAGGTTAGGCAGAACAGATGTGTTGCAACACTAAATAGATAAAGATGACGGTGCCAGACATGTAATACAACGGTAACAAATTACATAACTAGCTATCAGCCAACTCCCCATAGTAGATACATAAAGAGTTGAAATGAAGAAGCTTCCTTATAATTCTCCCTAGATGTTATTCAAAATAATGATGGAAGTTATAGACTAGTAATAGATTATCATAAGAGGAATTGAAATACAGTTCCCGATGAATGCCTATCCCAGTAATAAATGATGAGCAGAGATACTTAATTGGTATTGGCGAGTGCCATAGACGAAGAAATACAAGCAATTAAATGGTTTTTATCATTGATAAAGAATATTTAGAATTTTGAGCAATGCCGTTGGGCTCACATCAGCTCCTTTGACTTTTGACAGATTATGGTTGCAGAGATTTAGGAGACATAGATAATGTATAAGCCTATTTAAATGATATTACTGTATTTAGTAAGGATATAAGGAACCATTTAAAAACGTTAGAACTAGTCTTAGAAATAGGGACAGTAGCAGGATTAAAGATTAAGATTAAAAGGTGTCAAATCCCTAGATAAAATAGGGCAAGTAAACAGTGTAGATGGATTTCGCATGCAAAAAGAGAAATAAAGGCTATTGTGGAATATTCTGCTCCGCAAAAAATTTGATAGATGTAAGAAGATTTTTGAGAATGATAGGATCTTACAGACTAATTATGTAGCATTTTGCTACCATAGTCAAACCTTTATTAGAGTTAACCAAGAAAGATGTAGTGTGCGAATGAAATATATAAGAAAAGGCTTTTAACAATTAAGAGAGAAATGAATTATTGATCCTACAATAGTTTAAACACATTTTTACCAGATATTTATTTAGCGTGTGAAGCCTAAAATACAAACCAGAAATGTTTTATTACAGAAAGATAAAACCCTAATGAGGGTAGTGTATTATGAAAGCAGTCTTAAATAACTAAAACACAAGTGAGGACAGTTTAGCCGTTTATTGCGCTTTGAGAATTTTATTCATATTATGTTAGTGCATAGAGTAAACGTACCTACTGATCATAAACGTATTTATGATTTTTCTAGAAGAAGGGCTTTTATCAATAACCACCCCCCCCCCCACGAAAAAAAAGAAAAAAGAAAATAGTAATAATTAAATCGCTGGTTCCTCAGTATACTGGAGTTCGTCCAGAAGTTAGATACATTATTGGCAGGTTGAATACTTTAGCAGATGGATTATCTACAACACAGGAAGATAGGATGATTATTACTACTAATATTTTGTTTCAGTTGTTAGGCAGGACACAAAGATTTAGAGAATTAAAATAGAACAAGAGAAAGAAGAGGATTTTTTTAGAAATGTTATAGGTGACTGCCCACCAAATCAGAATTTGAGGTTAGAATTTGAAATTAATCAAAGGAATACTTACAAAGACTAGAGAGAAAATACTTGTTCAAGATTATATATTCCTGACATACTAACCAACGTACTAAAAATAACTCATGCTCACAAGCTAGCGGGACATCCAGTAATTAAAGATTGTTTATGTAATATTGAATTTTT
>NC_090732.1:54459539-54464539 GCF_036898095.1 Palaemon carinicauda | reverse complement strand
CAGCAATTGCAAACTTGTCCTTTATTAGGCTCTCGTTCCAAGAATTTACCCACTTCTGCAATTTCTCTTGAGCCCCTATGAAATTGCGTCCTCTGTCACTTACTGCCAAAACTGGATGGATTCCATGATTACAAGTAAATCTTCTCCAAGCACAGAGAAAAGCATCTGAAGACAATGAGTCGACCAGTTCAAGAGATATGACACGAGTGACGGTGCAAGTTATGATCATTATACTTCCTTCAGTGCTTGCATTACGAGTTAACTTTATTTTGATAGGGCCAAAGAAATCTAATGCAATTCTGCTAAAGGGGGGGGGGTACTGAGTTCACCTCTGAAACTTGGCAGTTCCCCCATTTGTTGGCCCAACAATAGGCGACGTCTGGTTCTGCAAAAACACTTGAAAGCAATGTCCTTAAATAATCTTGCTCCTCCAATAATGTAAACTCCACGCTTAAAAGCTAAAGCAATTGCGACTCTATATCCTTGATGACCTGTACATCGATGAATCATCTGAGCGAATGCTTCAGCCAGGGAAGAATTCCTCACCAATAAAACTGGATGCCTCTGCTCGTAGGGTAAATGGAGCTTATGTAGTCCGCCTCCAATTCTTAAAATGCCTTTTTCATCCAACTTTGGGTCAAGCTTTTTAATTTGTTTATGATTAACTTCATCTTGATTATTTAAAGACTTCTGGCTTGCATAAAATAAAGCCAGTTCTGCTTCTTGCATTTCTTTAGGTTCTAGATGACTTGATAGTTTTCTGGGTCTTGTTGTAATAGCAAACAGCGGCAGTAAGCAGTTATTCGTACAAGTCTATTCCAGTCTGAAGAGAGTTCTGTAAATCTTTCCCCAAAACTCTCATCAGCCAAAATTCCAACAAATTGGATCCTTTTAAGAGATTCTGGTGTGTACTCTTTAACAATACAACGCTTCTTTTCAAAATCATATGTCGGTTCCCCAAAATCACAATCTTTAGAACTGCTCAGAAGAAAATCAGGACCATTGATCCATCCTTGTAGTTCATTTGGCTTTATTGCCTTGGTTAATGCATCGGCAGGATTCAATTGTGAAGGAACTTAGCAAAATTCTTTTGAAAATCCTGGCAAAGCATCCTGAATCTCCTGAACTCTAGCTGACACAAACGGTTTAAAGGTTCTGGCAGGAGAGCGAACCCAGGCCAACACTACTTCTGAATCGGTCCAAAATTTCATGGTACTAACCCTGCCAACCACTTGCAAAACAAGCAAGGCAAGTCTAGCCATAACCACAGCAGCAGTAAGCTCAAGACGTGGAATAGAACGCTGTTTCAACGGAGCCACTAAAGACTTTGCGATGACGAATTTCAGTTCTATTCCATGAGAAGTATTCCATTTCAGCCAGATCACAGAACCTAGGGCAGATTCACTAGCATCACTAAATCCATAAAGTTGAGGGTCTCATAGAGAATCTTCTGGCTTTATCATCTGATCTAGTCTAAATCCGATTAGTTGATTCATTTCATGAACATGTTCCTTCCACATTTTGATTTGTTCTTCACTCAATTCATCATTCCAACCAACTCCACTAGCCCATAAATCCTGAAGACAAATCTTGTATCTAACTGTTACAGGAGATGACATACCAGTAGGATCCCACAACTTTGATACCAAACTAGCATCCTTCCGCTCTGTTAGTTTTGAAAACTCCTCACTGAATTTGTCTAGCTGAATAACCACACTATCTGCAGTCTTATCCCATACATGACCCAAAACTCGTGTTTGCTTGTCTTCTGATCATCGGTCAACAGAGGGGTCATTAGAATGCCATTCTTTTATTCGGAAGGAACCCTTTTCTAATATCCGATCCACCTGATCCATGGCTGCAATAGCTAATTCACTCTTATCAAATGATTCAGTCACATCATCCATGTACATGCGACAATTAATTAACTGTGCTCCAATAGGTTCCTCCTCCTTGATGCCAAAGTGCGTACAGCCATCATAGCTATGTCTAGTGCTGGTTTATTCCCAAAAGGAAGGCGCAGCCACTGCCAGTGACGGATTGGAGAAGATAAATCAAAACGCCATACAAACCGGTGATATCTCTGATCCTTTTCAGCCATAAGTATTTGATTAAACATTTTTTGAACATCACCTGCAATTCCTATGCTTTTCATTCTCCAGTGAAGAAGGCAATACAGAAGAGAGTTCCAGAAATCTGGCCCTTTGTAAAATCCATCATTCAAGCACAACCCATTGAACTTGGCAGCAGAATTCCATACTATGCGAACTTTTGTTGATTTGTGTAGTTGATATACAGCATGATGTTGTAAGTACCATCCCTCATCTCTGGACTCCTCTGGATATAATTCCCTGACAAAGCAACTGTCAATTAATTTCTGGATTTCTTCGCTATATTCATCAAAGGTTCCATTCTTGATTAATCTTTTTTCTTGGCTCATAAGTCTTATTTCTGCTTGAGGCTTGTTACACTCCAATGCTTCAGGGAAACCAGGCTTCCAAGGCATTTCCACAGTCATGCGACCATCAGCATTAATGCAAAGCTTATTTCGACATGTTTTATGAACTGAGACTCTGCTATTTCCTCATCTGAGCAAACACACAATGTTGTTGGTTTGACACCAACAACATCAGATGTATTTAATTTCTGCAAATCCTCCAAAATGACTCAAAAACTGGACCTTGGATGCAGCATGTGGTTTGGGTTTTGGAATATTCCTTCCAAAAATGGTCCACCCCAAGATACTTCTGACGGCAACTGGAGACGATTCAGGAGACACACAGTCTTTTACGCTCTCAAATGGCATTGTAAGGAAATAATTGTCATAACCAATGATGATAGCAATTTCTGCTTCAACTGTGGGTAACGTTCCCTTGGCAGCGTTCAGATGAGGATACTCATCAAAAATATCCTCTCCAACTGCAGGACTGTTATGGGCTGGTTTCTCAATTCCAATTCCAATTACATTGTATGACTTAATTCCATTCACTGGTCTAATTTGGATAGAAAACTTGGCACTGCTTTCCTTAGCAATACCTCCTCCAACTACTCCATATCGAAACTCGAATGCTTCACCTTGCAAGCCAAAATGCTTGGCTGTGGATAACTTAAGCAATGTTATATCAGCACCTGTATCAATAAATGCAACCACGCGCTGCCATTTTTTCTCAACATCTTGCAGTTCTACATACGTTGTAGGGGTGTAGCATCGATGAATTTTTCCTTCCTGGCTTGAGTTCAGGGTCCATACTATGTTGAATGTTGCATCGGCATCTGAAGCAACCTCCCATGCATGACCAATGTTGCACTCAGAAGCACCTCCCGACAGAGTTAGATTCGCGTTCAAAGCAGAAGTACCTCCCGCCTGTGAACTTTCCAACCCAGAAAAAGTCCTTGGCTGTACTTTATTTCCGTATGGTGGGCAGGCTACAAATCGATGATAATAAAGTTGGCTATCTACACAACGTTTTTTATCCGGGCGTGTACAATTGATTGTGTTGTGGTTGGCTCTAAGACAAAAGAAACATCTCTTACTGCTCACAATCATCCTTCGTCTTTCTTCCTTGGTTTTTTATATAAAGATAAGACATTTAATGATCAAATTAGTTTTATCTATGCAAAAGGGGCAAGCCCTCCCATCATCAACCAATGTAGCCAAGGATTCATCACATTCTGAGCTTTTGTCTCTAAAATAGTTTACAACTGACTTGTTAGTATTATCACTCAGGGAATGAGGATGTTCTCGACGCTCTCTAGCTTCTGTTTCTCTCCGTAGATATGTAATCAACTCTGTTAATGTCTGATCATGACTTTTTGATTGCCGCATATATTCGTAATAAATTCCAGAATCGATCTTTCTGCTGGCGATTTCAATTGTCATGAATGAATCCAATTCCCTTTCTTGACCAAGTTCTCTCATTCGCCGAGCAAAATCAGTCAGTCCATCCAAAACCTGTCTCATCTCCCTTGTTGCTGTAGACTTCATTGGTTTCAAGGCTTCTGAACCAAGTAGTACATCTCGTATGATGGCAGATGTTGGTACCTTCTCTTCAAAGTGCCTCCAAGCTCCATTTTCACCATCAACAGAACTGCAATCCACAATAGTATCTTGAACTACTTTTGGTAATGCGTTGCCATTTAACAAGATCATGAGCTTTTCTTTACCATCTGTCATACCAGCTGACTCAAAGTATTGGTCCATTCGAGCCCTCCACGACTGAAAGTTTCGGGGTGCTCCATCCCAACACGGTGCATGAAGACCTGGAATTCGGATAGCAGGTCGTGATTTCTCTGCTATTCGAATACCATCCAACTTAGTCGAAAGCTTCACGATAAGCTTCAACATTTCTAAGTCCTTTGTAAAGTCAGTTGGCGTGTGTTTGCTAAAAACTCCGAGCGTAGAGAAGACAATATGACAGCTCTTGAGTCCAACTCCTCTGACTGGGTCTCCAGATCACAAGCCCATTCGGTCATATTACCTTCTTTGTTATATATTAAATCATTGCATGATAGAATTTTTTCCATCTGATTCAAAATTTCCTGAAAATTATTTATTCATCCCTCCATCATGGATATTCTTCGATTTATTTCAACATTGTCGGTACACCCCTTTTCAAGGAGTTCCTTTAGCCCATTTATCCCTCGGGTAATTTGAGACTTCAAGTATATCCGAGTTTTTTTTTAATTTTTCGTAGTCCCTGCTACAAAGTCCTCCATGGCAGAAGTCGATTTGGGTTTACTTCACTAATTTGGACAACGATGAGATTAAAGTCAAGGAAAACCACTTCTACCACTTTTCTTTATTCGGTGAAGTCTACAAGGAAGAAAAAACACAAAATAAATGACAAATAACACTGCACAAAGTAATGACAAAATTCGAACTGATTATGGTATAACAAAATAAAGACCAAATATTTAAATGCAAAGAATAAAATAGGAAACAACAAAATACAACTTAATAGTGACTAATACAGAAAATATTAATATCACTCACAAAGTCC
>NC_090732.1:54447039-54449539 GCF_036898095.1 Palaemon carinicauda | reverse complement strand
TCATTTCTGCCACATCCATCTTCATCTCCTCTGTCTTCCTCATGCTTGCTGTTTCCGTTCCATACAGCATTGCTGTTCTACCCACTGTCTTATGAAATTTTCCTTTCAACCTCAATGGTATTCTATTGTCACAAAGAACTCCTGAGGCTGCTCTCCAGTTGTTCCAGCCTGCCTGTACCCGATGTTTAACTTCATCTTCCATACCTCCTCCAGTGTTAACAAAGGATCCCAAATACTTAAACTTATCAACTCTCTTTATCTCTTCTCCTCTAAGATGAATACTTTCTCTATCATCCCCCTCACTGGTGGTACACATATATTCTGTCTTAGATCTACTTATTCTCATTCCTCTGTCCTCCAGTACTTGCCTCCACCTTTCCAATTTCATTTCCAGATCTTCCCTGCTCTCTGCGCACAGAACAATATCATCTGCATACAATATGTTCCATGGTACTGCCTCCCTTACCTCTTCTATTAAAACGTCCATCACTATGTTAAAGATAAATGGGCTCAGGTCTGACCCTTGGTGTAATCCTACTCTCACCTCAAAACCCTCTGTCTCCCCAGCACTGCTCCTCAATCTAGTAAATACATTATGGTACATCTCTTGTATCAGTGGAACGTACTTCTCTGGCACCCTGCTCTCCCTCAGACTCCTCCATACCTCTTGTCTTGGGACTCGGTCATAAGCCTTTTCAAGGTCAATGAATACCACATGCAGGTCTCTTTGCTTTTCCCGGAATTTCTTCATTAGTTGCCTCAGACAAAATACACCATCTGTTGTTCCCCTCCCCTTCATGAATCCCATCTGCTCTTTACCTATTTCTACTTCTTCTCTTAGTCTGGTATCTATCATCCTTTCCAGTATCTTCAAAGTGTGGGACATCAATTTAATACCTCTGTAATTCCCACACTCTTGGACATCCCCTTTCCCTTTAAAGATTGGGATCATTATACTCCCACGCCACTCATTTGGTATCTTTTCCTGCTCTAAAATCGTTATCATGAGATCGTACAGTATATCCACTCCTTCATCTCCTAAGGCTTTCCATGCCTCCACAGGAATCATGTCTGGTCCAGTTGCCTTCCCATTCTTCATCTTCCTCAGTGCATTTATTACCTCTTGCCTAGAGAAACTTATTACCATGCCAAAATTCACCAGTCCATCCTCTCTTAATAAACTATCATTTTCTTCATTCAACAGCTGTTCAAAATATTCTTTCCATCTCTTTACAATTTCTTCCTCCTTTCTAAGTACTACACCATCTTGATCTTTTATTTGTTTGATGTGTGTAATTTCTTTGGTGCTCTTATTTCTAGTCTTCGATAGCTTGATCATCTTGTTTAATCCTTACTTTGTCCCCATATGCCTTAGCTTTAGCTTGGGCTACTACCTTCTTCACCACCTTGTTTTTCTCTTTGAACCTCTCTCTGTCTTCCCCTGACTGTGACTCTCCCCATCTCTTCTTTGCCTCCTTCTTATCTTTTACAACTTACTCAATTTCTTCACTCCACCACCAACTCTCCTTTTCTTCCCATATGATACCAGATGTCTCTCCTAGCAGTTCCTTCCCATGCCCTCTCATTACTGCTGCATTTCGTGTCCACCATTCTTGAACATCTTCAATTCCTCTATCAATATCCTCCAAAACCATTCTCTTAAACTCTCTCATCTTATCTCCTTCTCTCACTAGTTTGTACCATTTAATTTTCCATATCCCTTTAGCATTAGCTTTTCTTTCCCTTTTTAAGTCCAAGTTCATACATAGCAGTCTGTGTTGAGGGGCTACATGGTCACCTGGGATAACCTTGCAGTTCTTGACCTCCACCAGCTTTATCCTTTTATACAGGAAGTAGTCTATCTGGGAGCATCTTCCCCCACTCCTATAAGTTATTAGGTGTTCCATTTTCTTCTTAAAGAATGTGATTACTATTGCCATGTCAAATGACACAGCAAAGTCCACAACACTCTCTCCTTCTGGGTTTCTCTCCCGAATTCCATGGCCTCCTTATTATTATCATTATTATCATCATTATCATAATTATTATTATTATTATTATTATTACTATTATTATTATTATTATTGTTATTATTATTATTATTATTATTATTATTATTATTATTTTTATTATTATTATTATCATATAATTATTATTATAAGTATTAATTTGATTATTTATTTATTATTATTATTATTATCATTATTATTTTTATTAATATTATTATTATTATTATTATTAATATCAATATTATTATTATTATTGTTATTATTATTATTATTGTTTCGGGAATACTGTCTCCCTTCCTCAGTCTTCATTGCTGGAAACGACGAGAGCTACGTCCTTATATATGGCAATTCTGGCTTAGTCAGTGAGGCAGCGAGTTTTTCATTGGCTACCTGAGCGTCGTGGGCGGAGCAAATAGAATGGCTGATCCTCATTGGCTAAGCCGCTCGCCGAGAGAGGCTGTAGTACAGTCAGACTGCCATTACACTCACTC
>NC_090732.1:54404539-54409539 GCF_036898095.1 Palaemon carinicauda | reverse complement strand
CACATTGATGCCACCATAGCGGGGTTTATTGATCCGGAGCAGGATCCGTCGGACGCCCCCGGAGATCTAGAAGACAATGTTGCCTCCATGAACCTTGACGTGGAACCCATGTTATTGGATGATCCAGATACAGGTAGGGTGGTAAGTGAGGCAGGTGTTTCTGGCGCTGAGATTCCTATCCTCAGCCCCTCTCTTTCTTCTTCATCTGATCGCTCTTCCTTTCATGGTTTTTCTGGGGACCGTGATTCGTCCTAACGATCACACCCGGTTCCCCCCAAGAATAAGTCTAGAACCTTACCTAAAGTTCATAAGCCTCATAAGGCTTCTCATGGTTCTAAACAGAATACAAACCTGTCATCTAAGGCTTCTGGCTCCTCCTCTAAGTCTCGCGACCTGGGAGTTCATTCCGCCACACCTGCTGCTAGCCCGAGCCTTTCCGAATCAGCCATGCTTCGCATCGTGTCGGAGATGCAGGCTAAGTTGGTATCAGAGATGCAGTCTAAGATGGACACGATGTTCTCTAACATCGGTCAGAGACTTGGGGCATTAGAGCAAGGTGCTCCGGAGCGAGTCCAAAGCTCTCTCATCCCGGATGCCTCTAAGCTCCCGCCGTTTGCCAAAAACAACCCTTGGCGTATGGCTCTTCATTCCCCGTTCTCAGACGGAATGTTAACTTTGGAGGGCCTTGGCACTCGTCCCCTAGAGGACTTTGAATTCTTTCCTCCTGGTCTGGCATTTCCATTTCATGGTTATGCCAGGCTTACCGAGGAAGCTTTGGTTCGGTTAGACAAGGTCCCCAAGGAGACAGTCATCTTCCCAAAAGAGCAAGCCCAATCTGTGTGGGCCAGATTCCTGAATGACATCGGCTGCACCAACACTATGTTGACGCCTTATAAGAGCTCCTTCACAATGTTCCTAATGGACAAAAACACCGTGACTCCATGTGTCAATAAGGTAGCAGAGCTTGCCTTCCAATATGCTCTGGAGGAGAAGCCCTTGCCTCCCATCCGAGAGGTGGATCCAATCTCCCTCCTTCTTCCTTCAGGCATTGAGTGTTGGGACAATGTCCATACCACATTTACCTCTGGAAAGCTAGCAGCAGACTGTGCTTCGGTAATGTTTAGTGAGCGGCTTCCCCGTCTCCCGGAATCCCTCATTAAACAGGAGTATGATTCCCGCCTACGCGTTGGCCGTACTCTGAACCTGGCCACTTCCACGGAGTCGATAGCCTTGACTTACGATACTGAGAGTATTTTTAAATCTCTCAACAAGGCTACGTTGCAGTCATTATACTATGACCTGTATGACTTCGCTACTGCTAAACGCAGGTGTCGCAAACATGTCCTGGCAGAGGCGACTATTAGGCATGAACCTAATAAACTTATCCGGTCCTCCTGTTGGGGTTCAAACCTCTTCCCTGAGGACCTTGTAGAGGAAGTCTTGGCGGAGGCCACTAGAGTCAACCAGAGCCTTAAAGCCCGTTGGGGTTTGACTCCTAAACGTAAATCTGACCCTGCAAATTACCAAGCCCGGGGTAGGAAGAAGCTCCGTCCATATACCTCCACCCAGTTCAGGCAACAGCAGAGTGGTTCGTCCATTTTCCGGCTGCCTCTTCTCCCATCTCCTGTTGCCCCGGCACAGCCTTCCACCTCTCAGGCTCCCTCGGACGACTATGTCACCGTTCTGCTTCCTAAGAGCCAGCTTTCTGGTGCCTCCGCCACTTCTCCTGCCTTTAACCAGTCGTATGAGGCTCATAGCTCTTCCCAGAGTTATGGTAGAGGTAGAGGCTACCACCGTGGTTCTAACCAGAACAAAGGCAGGGGAAGAGCCTTTCGCAGAGGAAAGAACTTCCGAGGCGGACGTGGAGGCAACTCCTCAAACCAATACTGAGGTGCAGCAGGTAGGGGGGGGGCTCTATGCCTTCCGCAACAAATGGAGGTTCAGTCCCTGGGCGTTCAGTATCATCTCCAAGGGACTGGGGTGGAGTTGGATTCAAGGACCTCCTCCTCCGAACAAATTTCGTCAACATTCCACTCCGGATCTGGTCGAATTTGTCCAGGATCTTTTACAAAATAACGCCATACAAGAAACGAAACTCCTGAAGTTTCAAGGTCGGCTGTTCAGTGTCCCGAAGAAGGATTCAGTCAAGAGAAGAGTGATTCTAGACCTATCCCTTCTCAACTTGTCCATTCAATGCGACAAGTTTCGAATGCTTACCGTCTCGCAGGTGCGGACCTTACTTCCCCGTGGGGCCGTCACCACCTCTATCGATCTTACAGACGCCTATTATCACGTCCCGATAGCGAGACACTTCCGTCCGTACCTAGGCTTTCGCTTAGGGGACAAAAGTTACTCCTTCAAGGTGATGCCTTTCGGGCTCAACATCGCCCCAAGGATCTTCACAAAGTTAGCAGAAGTCGCTGTTCAGGAACTCAGGAATCAAGGGATTCAAGTAGTAGCCTATCTGGACGACTGGCTCATTTGGTCAGACACCTCCCAAAATTGCCTAAAAGCCACTCACAAAGTCATCCATTATCTTCAATCTCTAGGCTTCCAGATCAACTTCAAGAAGTCCCGTCTTCTTCCAAAATCGAAGTTCCAATGGCTCGGCCTGCAATGGGATCTTATATCCCATACTCTGTGTTTTCCCAGACCCAAGAGGTTAGAGATTGCAAGGAACACCAAACGCTTTCTCAAAGACAAAGTAAGTTCCAGACGACTCCAAGAGAGGATTCTGGGGTCCCTTCAGTTTGCCTCAGTGACGGATCTTCTTCTGAAGGCAAAATTGAAAGATATCAATCGTGTCTGGCGTTCGAGGGCGAACCGGAAGCTCCGGGACAGGAAAGTCCGCCTTCCTCCCATTCTACGGGAAAGACTTCTTCCTTGGACAAGAGCAAACAGTCTGTCAAAGTCAGTTCCCCTTCGATTTCCGCCTCCGAAACTAATCATTCACACGGACGCATCCTTATCAGGTTGGGGCGGCTATTCTCAGCTCAAGAAAGTTCAAGGTCTTTGGACTCCCTTGTTCCGCCAATTTCACATCAATGTGCTAGAGGCTATGGCAGTTCTTCTAACCCTGAAACGTCTCGCTCTTCCCAAGAAACAACACCTTCGTCTGGTCCTCGACAGTGAAGTGGTGGTCCGCTGCCTCAACAGAGGCGGGTCAAAGCCAGGGCCTCTGAACCATGTTCTAGTAGCCATATTCTCCCTAGCAGCCTTGAACCGTTGGCATCTTTCAGCTGTCCACCTGGCGGGAGTCCGGAATGTAGTGGCAGACGCCCTGTCCCGGACCTCCCCTCTAGAATCGGAATGGTCACTCGATCTAAAGTCATTTCGGTGGATTCTCTCTCAGGTTCCCGGTCTCCAAGTGGACCTTTTCGCCACGGAATCCAACCACAAATTGAGAGTATATGTGGCTCCCAATCTAGACCCTCAGGCTTACGCCACAGACGCCATGTCACAGAATTGGGACACCTGGGAAAAGATTTATCTCTTTCCCCCGGTGAATCTTTTGCTGAAAGTTCTAGACAAACTGAGATCCTTCAAGGGACAAGTAGCCTTGGTCGCACCCAACTGGCCCAAGAGCAACTGGTATCCTCTCCTGCGAGAGTTGAGACTATACCCTCACCCGATACCCAATCCGGTTCTGTCTCAGATAGTACAAACACGCGTTGTGTACGCTTTCTCAAACATTCAGAGCGCCCTAACTTTATGGACTTTATGAAGTTTGCGGGTATGCATGGTGCCAATATTGATCCTCAAAACACCTTGTTCCTAGAATCGGATAAACGGGATTCCACCATCCGCCAGTATGACTCTGCAGTTAAAAAGTTGGCAAAATTTTTAATAGACTCAGACGTGAACTGTATGAACTTGAACCTTACAGTCACTTTCTTTAGATCTTTATTAGAATCAGGTCTGGCAGCCAATACTATCACCACTTTTAAATCGGCTCTGAAAAAGATCTTCCTAGTGGGTTTTAACATAGACTTAACCGACTCTTTGTTAGCTTCAATTCCGAAAGCTTGTGCCAGACTGAAACCGGTTACTCGTCCTACCCCGGTGACCTGGTTCCTTAATGACGTACTCAAATTGGCTTCTGATACCATTAACAGTTCTTGTGATTACATTCCCCTTCTCAGGAAAACACTTTTCCTGGTGAGCTTGGCTTCCGGGGCAAGAATTTCTGAATTGGCAGCCTTGTCGAGAGACCCGGGTCATATTGACTTCCTGCCTTCGGGAGAGGTCCTTCTTTCTCCTAACAAATTCTTTTTGGCTAAGAACGAAGACCCTCAAAACAGATGGTCCTCCTGGAAAATTGTTCCCCTCACGCAAGATCCGTCTCTGTGCCCTGTTACTACTCTTAGGTCTTATTTATCCCGGACCTCCTCTAACTCCTCAGGGCCTCTATTCGTTAGAGAACAAGGCGGTACCATTACTATTAAAGGGATCAGGCAACAAATTTTGTATTTTATTAAACAAGCTAACCCTGACTCTTTTCCTCTTGCACATGATATCAGGGCGGTTGCTACCTCGGTGAACTTCTTTCACCACATGAATTTTACAGACCTTTCCAGGTATACAGGGTGGAAATCACCGTCAGTGTTCAAGAAACACTACCTTAAACATTTGGAAGCCCTAAAATTTTCTACAGTAGCCGCAGGGAGCGTAGTTACTCCCAGGTAACTCACAGGTTAATGCCTTGTCTCTTTATCTCTCCCTCTTACCTGCCTCATTTATACCCTATTGTATTCGTTGGTCTCGCACCTGAATACTGTTATTATATTTGTAAATTTTTATACTCCTGAGTATCTGTATATATTATCACTCACGTCATTATTATACCTACCTTATTGGATTTATGTTCATATTTAAGATACCCTTATAATTGTTTTTTGGTACTCATCTCTGATTAAAAGCATCCTGTATTTCCCTTACGCTTATGTTTTTTCCTTTATTTTGCAAGTTTGGTGACATTTTCTCTTGTATAGATTCACTGG
>NC_090732.1:54349539-54352039 GCF_036898095.1 Palaemon carinicauda | reverse complement strand
TTGAATAATGATCAGGCAAGGATTGATTCGGTACTAAGATTTTTGCTTAATTATGACAGTCGTAAAAATCTGTTGGTCCCCCAAGGAAGAAGGCTGGTAGACCTCGTAAAGCACCAGCTAATGAGAGTAAGGGTAGCAAACAACAAGATCCTGCTCGACTGGATGAAGTGGACGGGGGTCTAGAAGACATGGGAAACTTTCAAGACTTTCATCCGGGACTGTTATTTGACTATCTTATAAAGCTAAATGATTTCAATAAGAAACTTCTTCAGGGAATTAATGTTTTGAATAGCAAGTATCGGGATTTGGCTAATAAGACTGGTACTCTGAAGACCGACGGCCCTGTTCTTGAAGTTTCCCGTTCTGCTGCTGTTGCCCATCGGGGAAATGTCGTAAGTAATGAAAATAAAGATAGTGAACTTGAAATCCGTGTTGATGCTATCGAGCAGAAATCTGTTTCTCACGTATTATTGTGTTCAGGGGAGATAATAACTGACGTTATTGAAAATCATCCTGATAATTTGAAGGATGTTGTAGTATCAAAATTATGTCAATCCCTGCCGGAAGTTGCTACTGGGAGTGATGTTGTTGGAGTGACCATATTTGGGAAACAAAAAAAAGATGGTCAAAATTAACTGCTCATCGGAACAATGTAAACGTAAGTTGATCTCATCAGCTCGTCGGTTAAAACCCGCTAATATTTATTTGGCCGAATTTCTTACTCCTCGTCGTAACAAAATGTTTTTTGCTTTGCGTTCGCTGAAGAACAAGTATTCCGGTAAGATTACAGCTGCATATACGAGAGATGGCAATATCTTTTACAAACTTCGCGGTGATGATGGCTATAAAACTGTTCGAAACCCTCTGGAAATCACTGATCTTGAAAATAGGCTCTCAAGCACTGAATAATGCATGTTCGTGACTGGTCTTTGTAATGGATGAGTTTGTGTTGGACCCTGTTCCCCCTCAACTTAATTTGGGTGAAGAAGGTGATATCCCACATATCCACTGTTCGTACGACAGCCCAACCGACTTTAAAGCAAATTCTGTTCATTCGAGTGGCATTTTCTCAATGCTCACCTTTAACGTGAGGAGTTGTAGAAAGAACTTTGCAAGTTTTGTGGCACTTCTGTGTAACTTTGTTTTTAAATTCAGTCTTGGTGTTAGTGGAGACGTGGCTATCCGAGAGCTCTGACTGTGCATTTGATATTGGCGGATATAAGCAGGCCAACATATATAGGGATAACTTTGGTGGAGGAATTAAAGTTTTTTATGATGAATTGTTAAACATAGAGGTTATAAAGGATTTTACATTTGTCAATAATGTTATGGAGGTCATCACATTTTATCTAATAGGTGCTAATTTTCGGTATCTTATTTGTTGTGTTTATCGCTCCACTGGTGCTAATGCTGTACTTTTTAATGAAATGTTTTTCAGTCAAGTGATCAGTAAATTCCCCGTCCATGATAAGATTATGGTAACTGGTGATTTTAATTTGAATCTTTTCAATCCACTAAGGTTGACCTACATTGATGTGTTCATGAATGGTATGCTGGGTCATGGGTATTTTCCTGTCATTACACTACCTGCTAAGTTTAATGAGTCTAACCAAATTACACCATTTTCTTTGATTGATCACATTTGGACTAACTTTAAAATAGGGACTAATCATTCATCTGGTGTTGTGCTGTTTTCTTTGACAGATCATTTCCCAATATATTATATGTTTGAAAATAATTGTAAAACCATTGTAAAGACTATACATTCTAGACTAATTAATGTAAACACTATCCAGATGTTTGTTGACAGAGTGTCAAATTCATGTTTCCGACAGGTATTTTTAGCACATAATTCTAATGTTGCTTTCAATGAGTTTTTCCATAAATTGATTGAGTGTTATGATTCTGCTTTCCCAATAAAAAGGAAGAGGGTAAGCAGGAGTCTAGTTAGTTCTCCGTGGGTAACACCTGAACTAAAGAGGTGTATACGGAAAAAGTACAAGCTATTCAGTCTCATGAAGCGTGGGTTGGTTCCTAAGCGACAGTTTAACGTGTACAAAAATTTACTGACTTGGGTTACAAATAAAATCAAGATGAGGTATTGTATGAGTAAGTTTGAGACTTGTAGGGGGGATGTCCGGAAGACCTGGTCCAACATCAATACCCTGCTTGGACGTGGTGTAAAGGAATCTGTACGGGCGGTGATGACAGAGGATGGGACAGTTATTGAGGGACCACAAATAGCAGATTCTTTTAATAATTTTTTCATGAATATTGTTTCACGTCTTACTAGGAATCTTCCTCATGATATAAATCTTACATGTTTTGATAATATTTGTCGAATTGACCACACATTCTTCTTGGCTCCAACAGATGAGGGCGAGGTCTGTTCAGTATTGCAATCAATGCCGGATAAGGGAAACAGTTTAAATGATATTAAGCCCAGTTTACTCCTATTAGTTCGTGATACTGTTGGACCTATCATTACGCACTTGTATAA
>NC_090732.1:54322039-54324539 GCF_036898095.1 Palaemon carinicauda | reverse complement strand
CCGTTAAAGAGGACCGCCCTTCAAGAGGAGGTGTTGTCCATGCTAGAGAAGGGTACCATGGAAGAAGTTCTTCTCCCAGGACCAGGTGTCTACAGTCGCCTATTCCTGGCAGAAAAAGCGACCGGGGGGTGGAAGCCGGTTATAGATCTGTCAGCTCTCAACAGGTTCGCCAAGGTGACGGACTTCTAAATGGACACGCAGAATTCGGTCCTGCTGTCCTTGAGGGAGAAAGATTGTAGAATACCATCGACCCCAAGGACGCATACTTCCAGATTCCGGTCCACACCTCGGGTCGGAGGTTCCTCCGGGTGAAATAGGGTTCCCAGTTCCTGCAATTCAGGACCCCTTTTTCTTTGGTCTGTCAACAACGCCCAAAGTGTTCGTGAGAGTCCCCACGGCTGTCGCAGGGGGGGCCCACGAACGAGGCATACGCCTTAGCAGATACCTGGACGGCTGGTAGCTTCTTCCCGCCTCAAAGGTCCTCTTGGAGGAACAAGGGAGAAGTCTCCTCCAGTTTGGCAAGGATCTGGAGAACTGAATCAACCCGAAGTAGCAAAATCTATCCCCTTCCACCGGAATGAACTACTGGGGAATAACATTAGACCTGTTTTCGGGGAGAATTTTTCCCTTCGGAGAATAAGATATGACACCTCAGGCTCATTAGTCAGCCGTTCCTACTGTTCACAGACGCCTCCAACCAGAGATGGGGAGCCCTTCCCCTCGACGAAGCGGCACGAGAGACCTGGTTGGAAGGGGAGAGACAACTCCACACAATGTCCTGGAGTTGGAAGTAGTCCAGAAGGCGTACCTACACTTCGCAAGTCTGCTAAAAGGGGAACTCCGTGGCGTGGATGAGCGACAACACCACGGTAAGGGCATACATAAACAAGCAGGGTACTTGTAATCGAAGGAGTTGGGCGATCTCACCATAGAGAATCTAGACTGAGTGTTAGGGAATCAAGGGATGTTAGCAAGGTTCTTTCCCGGAAAGTAAATCGCCCTGGCCGACGGCCTCAGCAGAATGGGCCACATAGTAGGGACAAAATGGTCCCTTCCCCCAGGAATAGCCAAGCTCATCATTCAACGATGGGGCGCCCCGGTGGTTGACCGCCTTGCAACAACCTCAACGCCCAACTCCCAGTCTATTGCCCCCCTGTACCAGACCCCGAAAGCTTCCTTAGAAGACTCTTTTCAGAACAAGTGGGACAATCTGGATGTGTACGTTCTCCCCCTTTTCACGCTGATAAGACATGGGCTCAGCAGAATAAAGGTGGCTCGAAGCCTACAGATGACTTTGGTAGCGCCCTGGTGGCTAGACAGAGAGAGTAGTTCGCGGACCTAAAGACCTATCGAGTCAACCGCCGTGGCCTCTGTCCGTCAGGTCAGATCTACTGAGTCAACCGCACTTCCTCAGGTTCCACGACAACCCTCTCTCTCTTCGCCTTCACGCCTGGAGACTATCGAGCGACTCCTGAAGAAGGAGGGGTACTCCTCCTCCACAGCCAAGAGGATGTCCCTATACCTAAGAAAATCCTCTACCGTAGTCTACCAGGCGAAGTGGGCCGCCTTTACGAAATGGTGCGCGACAAAACAAATAAGACCTCTCAAAGCCTCGGTCCCTGACATAGATGATTTTCTAGTGTACCTTAGGGATAAAATAGGAATGCCAATCCCGGCTATTAAAGGAGTACAAGCAGCCTTAGGCCAAGTCTTTCTCCTGAAAGGCATCGACCTGGGGACCTCAAGACACATAGGGATGCAGATTAGAAGTTTCGAACAATCCTGCCCTCCCCAAGCCAGGAGAGTGCCTAGATGGGACATGGCCAAGGTCCTGGAAATGTTGTGTCGTCCGACCTTTGAACCACTCAGAGATATCGGGGACAAAGATCTCACCCTCAAGACAGTCTTCTTGCTAGCCTTAGTTTCGGCTAAGAGGGTAGGTGAGATCCACGGTCTCTCCTACGACGTGGCACACTCCAAAGGGTGGAAGGAGGTATCTTTCAAGTTCGTACCCTCCTTTGTAGCAAAGACTCAGAACCCAGCAGTCTGGGACCCGAGGTTTGAAGGTTTCTCTTTCCCAGCCATCCCCAAGACAGGCAATACGGACGACCTGAAGTTATGCCCGGTCAGGACGATCAGGAAATACCTGGAAAGGACGGCCCATCTCCGTCCGGGTGCCAAGAACCTCTTCATTTCTTCAGGCGGTAATAAGAAGCAAGTGTCCAAGAACACTATTTCCTTCTGGCTGAGACAAGTCATCACTAGGGCTTATGAAGAAGACAAGGTGGCAGTACCAGGCACTCCCCGTCCCCATGACATCAGAGGCCTGAGCACTTCCTTGGCCTTTGAGAGAAATATGGCAGTGGGCCAGATCCTGCAGGCCGGCACTTGGTCACACCAGTCGACCTTCACGGCCCACTACCTCAAAGACTACTCAAGAAAGTCTTTGGATGAATTCTCCATTGGGACAGTCATCGCCGCCCTCCAAGCTGTGTAGTGG
>NC_090732.1:54194539-54312039 GCF_036898095.1 Palaemon carinicauda | reverse complement strand
TCTCGCGGGGCTGGATCGTCCACTCTCTGTTACCGCGTATCGCTGAGTAGACGTTCTTAAGTGTGTGAATCTGTGCTGTGTGCGACTTTTTTAAGTTGAACTTTTTGTTACTGTAAATCCTACTGTAATGGCTCCCAAGCGTTCTGCTTCTCTTAAGGCTGGTAGTGAGCCTAAACGCCACCGAAGGATGATGACGATAGCTGAGAAGGTTACACTTCTCGACATGTTAAAAGATGGTAGAAGTTACGCGGCCGCCGGCCGCCATTTTGGCATCAACGAATGTACTGTTCGCTATATCAAGAAGGACGAGGCGAACATTAGAAAGACGGCTGCAATCACCTTTAGCAGATCAGCGAAGCGAGTCGTTACAACGCGTAATAAAACGATCGTACGCATGGAAGGTGCTTTAGCTGTGTAGATTGCCGACTGCCGGAAGAAGAACATAGCGTTGGATACGAACACCATCCAAACAAAGGCTTTGAGCTTATATGAGAATTTTGCTGCAAAGGAACCTAAAGACGACGACGGCAACCATGCTGAAGATGATGATGATGCAGATGATCCTCAACCAGGGACATCCACTGATTCCCAGCCTCAGAAACGTTTTTCCGCAAGCAAAGGATGGTTCGCGAAGTTTCAGAAACGCTTCGCCCTGAAAAGCGTTTCCCTGCATGGGGAGTCTGCTGACACTGCCGCTGCTGAAACTTACGTGAACCAGACGTTCAAGAATATTATCGCCGAAGGTGGATACAAGCCGGAACAAGTCTTTAATATGGATGAGACTGGCTTGTTTTGGAAGAGAATGCCGTCGCGAACTTTCCTGTTCAAAGAGGAAGCCAAAGCCTCTGGCTTTAAAGCATTCAAGGATCGCGTTACCCTCGTGATGTGTGGCAATGCTGCTGGATTTTTGTTAAAGCCGGGGCTTATTTATAAGTCGAAAAATCCTCGCGCTTTGAAAAATAAAAATAAGAATCTCCTTCCCGTGTACTGGATGCATAATCAAAAAGCATGGATTACGAAGATGCTGACCTCCAACTGGTTCCATCAGTGTTTTATCCCGCAAGTCAGCAAATATCTCTTAGAGAAGGGCTTGCCATTCAAGATCCTTCTCCTTATGGATAACGCTGGTGGACACGCAACTGACCTGTCGCATGAGGGCATTCAGGTTGAGTTCCTGCCACCCAACACCACGTCATTAATTCAACCGATGGACCAGGGGGTTATCAGGGCGTTCAAGGCCCTCTACACGAAGAATACCTTGGCGGACCTCGTTGCGTGTGTGGATGCTGCCCAAGATGACGAGGATGAAGATTTTAACTTGAAGGCGTACTGGCGGCAGTACACCATAGCCACGTGCCTGCAGAATATTCAGAAGGCACTTCAAGAGATGAAACCTGCAACCGTGAATGCGAGCTGGAAGAAGTTGTGGCCCGATATTGTTTACGACGACAAGGGATTTACTCCGTCGGAAATCCAACACTCTGCAATACGGAAATCTGTGCAGTTGGCTGCCATAATTGGAGGTGACGGGTTTGGCGACATGACGACTGAAGACGTCGACGAGTTGTTGGACTGCCATTCCCAGCCCCTAACTGACGCAGACCTCGAAGACCTGACGAAATCGGCAAGTGAGGAAGAGAGTGATACCCAGGAAGCGACCCAAGAAAATGTCGAAGAAACGGGCTTAACATTAGAACGGCTTGCCAAGGCCTGCAACCATGCGAAGGAGTTGAAAGAAATGTTGCAAGAGTGGGACGAGGATATGGTTCGCTCGATGCAATTCTGCAACAAGGTTGATGACATAATGACTCCCTACAAAATGCTCTTGGATCGAAAAAAGAAGCAGCGGCAACAACTTCCGATCACAATGTTCTTCCAGCCTCGCAAAAAAGAGCCAGTTCCTCCTGCTAGTACGCCTTCGGAAGAAATTGAAGTTCCCAGGAAGAAGTTGAAGAGGTGTCCCAGGAAAAGACACCTCCGTCTCAAGAGACGTAAAATACTATCATTGGCTGCACAGTAGAACACATCATCAGCTTCATCATCATCATTTCTACTGTGCAGCAAATTCATCACCATCACCATTCAAGTTTTTCTTCAACTTCTTTCGTGGTGAGTACAGTAACAATCTTTATTTTTTACTTTAATATTCTTACTGTACATTCTAAAACTGTATTTGTGCCTGTTTTATAGTTTAGTACTGTACGTCCTGTATGCATTAAGTTAAAGGGAAGGTTTTAAAAGTCTACATGTTGTAACCTATCATATTTTTTTGTTTAAAATTTACATTTACGTACGTAAAACAATCTCTCTCTCTCTCTCTCTCTCTCTCTCTCTCTCTCTCTCTCTCTCTCTCTCTCTCTCTCTCTCTCTCTCTCTCTCTCGTAAATTGTTTTCCTGCTTTGCTATGTACAATACTGTATAATTTATATTTGTAAGGTAACATATTTTGTAAATGCTTTTACTGTAAATACTGTATGTACTGTATCATTATTTATCACTATCATCATGCGCTTAAATGCCTTGTTTGTTCTGAGCGTGGTTGTTTACTGAGCGTACACGCCGTCGTTTCAGGCGGCGTCATAAAGAAAAACATTTCATTTGGAAGTCCTAAGAAACATACGTAAACTAAAACATTGGTAATAAACAAATCAACATACAGTACTGTATAATCAATATAATCGATGCAAAAACTAACCTATACATATATGTGTACTGTACACTAAATGAGTTTGTTTCTTCATTATGATCAGAGATGAACGTAAACAAAACATTGGTTGCCATTTTTTATCGTGCTTTTTAGGTGTTTAGGAAACACATGATATAAAATCGCCTTTAATATTTGTGCCTGTTTTAGTTTAGGGTGCTGTAGTACATGCATTAAGTGTTCTGTACATTAAAGGGTGGTTTGTTAACAGTACTACGTACAAGGGAAGGTTTTAAAAGTCCGAATATACATGTTAAATAAATAGGTAAATATGATGTCACTACTTCGCGGATTTTCACCTATCGCGCCCGCGTCTGGAACCTATCTACCGCGATAAACGAGGGTTCACTGTATTCTATTATCCCCTTTCAACAGGGTATGACTACTTCCTCTCCCCTTACCCGAGGAACGGGGAGAAACCGATTATTAATTTCAGTATCATTTTTGTTAACATAGTTTATTCTATTTCGAAATACATATCTTATTGCTGCCTTTCATAAGCTTATGAACATAGTAATAAAATGTTTAAAGGTCACTCATGAATGGCAGAAGTAAAGGACAGTGATATTGCCGTAGTTAGCAGGACAATGCCCTAGAGATTGACTATATATATATATATATATATATATATATATATATATATATATATATATATATATATATATATATATATATATATATATATATATCAGCGCTCATGCCCACTCTCCAGCCAACTAGGACTAGGGAGGGCCAGGCAATGGCTGCTGATGACTCAGCAGGTAGACCTTGGAAGCCTGAAATTTACATCGTTTAAAGGTTTAAAGGCTGCTCATGAATGGCTGAAGCAAGGAACACTGATATTGCCATATCAAGCAGGACAATGCCCTAGAGATTAGCTATTTATACGTATGATCAGTGCCCAAGCCCCCACTCAACCCAAGCTAGTACCAGGGAGGGCCAGACGATGGCTGCTGATAACTTAGCAGGTAGACCTTGGGAGCCTAAAATTTACATCATTTAAAGGTTTAAAGGCCGCTCATGAATAGCAGAGGCAAGGGAGAGTAACATTGCCCTAGCTAGCAGGACAATGCCCTAGAGATTGACTTTTTATGCATATGATCAGTGCCCAAGCCCCCACTCAACCCAAGCTAGTACCAGGGAGGGCCAGGCAAGGGCTACTGATGACTCAGCAGGTAGACATCTTTTAAAGGTTTAAAGGCTGCTCATGGATGGCAGAGGCAAGGGAGAGTAACATTGCCCTAGGTAACAGGACAATGCGCTAGAGATTGACCATATATACATATCGGCACCCAAACCCACTCTCCAGCCAACTAGGACTAGGGAGGGCCAGGCAATGGCTGCTGATGACTCAGCAGGTAGACCTTGGGAGCCTAAAATTTACATAATTTAAAGGTTTAAAGTCTGCTCATGAATGGCTGAAGCAAGGAACACTGACATTGCCATATCAAGCAGGACAATGCCCTAGAGATTGACTATTTATACATAAGATCAGTGCCTAAGCCCCCACTCAACCCAAGCTAGTACCAGGTAGGTCTGGGCAATAGCTGCTGATGACTCAGCAGGTAGACATTGAGAGCCTAAGATTTACATCTCTTAAAGGTTTAAAGGCTGCTCATGAATGGCAGAGGCAAGAGGAGTGACATTGCCCTAGCTAGCAGGACAGTGCCCTAGAGATTGGCCATATATACATATCGACACCTAAGCTCACTCTCTACCCAAGCTAGGAGCAGGGAGGGCCAGGCAATGGCTGCTGATGACTCAGCAGTTAGACCAATGCTATCCAAACCTCTCATCTTTAGCTCACAAGGATGGTGAGGTTGCAGACACTACAAAAAACTACTGTGCTTGAATGGGACTCGAACCCCAGTCCGGCAAATCGCCAGGCAGGGACGTTTTCAATAGGCCACAGGGAGGGCCAGGCAATGGCTGATAATGACGCAGTAGGTAGACCTATAGCCTCCTCAAACCCCCCACTCTTTGCTCATAAGGATGGTCAGGTTGTAGACACTACAAAAAAACTACAGTATGCGTAAAGAACATAAGAACAAGAAAATTAATAACTAACCATAACACTGTTCTTGGGTCACGAGACCGATATGTATTGTGTCCATCATTCAATGTAGTTTGTCACTTCAAGGAAAATAAAAAAAAAGAAAAAAAAATAGCGCCAGTATTTACGGCGTAGAACAATATGACATACTTTGCCGATAGTGTCATCCTGTCTTTCCATTACCAGTGATGCATTGCTTATGAAAAATTCTCTCTCTCTCTCTCTCTCTCTCTCTCTCTCTCTCTCTCTCTCTCTCTCTCTCTCTCTCTCTCTCTCTCTCTCAGCCGGGTGCGATTGAACTATGAGATCAATAGTTGGAGAGTTTCCTTCTGTCTGTGTTTTGGGTTTTTTAATTTTTCAATTTTAATTACAATTAATTTTTTGATTTGTTGTGATTTTCTTATACTCATTTTCATGATAGCTGAATATTCTTATTACTGAAACAGCAAATATTAAGAATATATGATAATTATGTTAAAATTTTTCTCTCTAATTCAGAAGGATTTGTTTTGTTGTTGATTACAGTATTTACACACATGTATATATATATATATATATATATATATATATATATATATATATATATATATATATATATATATATATATATATATATATATATATATATCCTTTCTTAGTGAGAATACCTTAATGTGTTGAAATGATGAAAGGGTTTGCGTATCGCAATAATCTGCAAAGCTGTACTAGTCATGGTCACCCATAGTAGGTTGGTTTGCTGTGAGCGATCAGACTAAGTCTTTTACCTTCACCAATCCACTCTGGCTAGCATGGTGATAAAAAATACCCAAACTCTAGTCATAAATAAAGACGTATTTGAGGTCTTTATCCTGCTGTGGACTAGAAACGGCAGCTTCTGTTGTCGTTGTGTATAATATATATATATATATATATATATATATATATATATATATATATATATATATATATATATATACACGGATGAAAATCAACACTATATCATTGCTCAAACAGAAATCAATTCCTACGTCATACCGGGATCGAACCCTAGCCCCTTCAAATGAAAGGCCTCTGGTGGCATGGTTGAAAGTGACCTGGCCTTTCATTTGAAGGGGTTAGATTTCGATCCCGGTATGGGGTAGAAATATATATATATATATATATATATATATATATATATATATATATATATATATATATATAGAGAGAGAGAGAGAGAGAGAGAGAGAGAGAGAGAGAGAGAGAGAGAGAGAGAGAGAGAGAGAGATGTGCGCGCTCGTGCATTGCATTAAGTGCGTTATCTGTATCTGTATGAATGTATGTTATATGGATTTACTTAATATTAGTACCTCATTTGAATTTAAAATATTTACTGATATCTATTATGCTTTATTAATTGCATTTATAATTTATCTTAATAATTAATTAATTGCCAAACGTTTTATTAAAAGCTATCTTGACCTCTCAGTCCATTGTCCTGGCTAAGAAAAACCCCGCCTGTTTTGGAGTCTTGATAAGCTAGCCAATTAATGCTAAGGGTAGATAAAACCAAGACACGGCGAGGTAAGGTGGGGGATAGGGGGGGGGGGTTCTGTAGATCCTGGGGGGATGGTAATAGGGGGGGGGGACTCAGTACTGTGTTTATTAACTCCCGGAAGAAAAAACTTGGAAAAGAAGATGCCCCCAAAGAAGCAATTAACTTGCTTAAGAATAACAGAATGGGTCCCTAGAGATTGCAAATGAATTAGGGGAAGGAAGAGAAGACGCTGGATTGACGAACTAAGAAAACCTTCGGGGTATAGACAGGCAAGTGAGGACCATAAATAGACGAGAGTGGAAGAACATGTCTAAGGCCTTTGTTCTGCAGTGGACTAGTTATGGTTGATGATATATATATATATATATATATATATATATATATATATATATATATATATATATATATATATATATATATATATATCATCAGAGAAGGTGGCGGCAGCCAGTATCTTACATTTCTCAAAAAGGACAGGGAAATAGGTAGTTCTATATATCCATTTATTAAAAATCCCGACGTTTCGTGATCGTCATTATCACATATTCCAGGGCTGCAAATAGGAAGTATATATATAACATTAAGAAACAGTAATATACAAATATATATATATATATATATATATATATATATATATATATATATATATATATATATATATATATATATAAAGTGAAAATTGGTAAAAAAAAAAAAAATTAAAAATTCAAGTAAAAATATTCATAAAACAGAAGTGGAACCAACCTTGCATTAGCGCAAATAGAAACTGAATGGAATTAGCAACTACAGAACAAAACAAAGAAACCTATGACAAGTACAATTGAATGGAGGAAGCTTGGGTGTTTAACGATGGAACCAGTCTTTTAATGAAAATTGACTCCAGAATCGGCAAGTCGTGGGAATTAGATACTTGCCCTATAATGCCAAAGTCTTTATTTTCAATATTTATTTTGCACATTTTAGTATGATTGCGAATATTTGAATGTTCTGGGTTGGATATTCTGCAACCTGTTCGAAAACTAACACCTCTATGAGAATCAATTCTGACCTTCAACAACCTCTTGGTAGATCCTACGTAGGTCCCAGAGTTACACTTTGGGCAAATATATTGATAAACTACACCAGAGGACATCAAAGGGCTCAATCGATCCTTAAAATAAAAAATAGAGCCAACTGTGAGAGGATTCTTAGGAATTAAGTTTACTACAACAGCTGGAAAATGTTGTATGATTTTAGTACACTTCTGTCTAAAGGAATCATCATGAATAAAAGGAAAGCTCGCATAAAATTTGAGTTTGGGTACTGATGTTACTTTTTGAGTCTGAGCCAATTTATTATTTAATAATTTGTTGAGATGCTTAAAAAATAATTTAGTCGGGAAACAGTTTTTCTTAAAATAATCACATAAATAAAGTACTTCTGTATGAAAACATTCCCAACTAGAAGTAAGTAGGAATGCTCTGTGGAGAAGAGTAAAAATAGAGTTTAATTTAAAATTATAAAAACAAGAGCTATAAAAATTCGAACCTAATCCAGTAAAAGTCTTTTTTCTAAAAACCGTAATAAATGTAATTTATTTCCTTCCTCCTTTTCTATTGTGAACCTTATATTATTGTGCTGTGAATTAGCAAAATCCACGAAGGAGTCAGCACAGAATTCATTTCTGAATAAAGCGAAGGAGACCATGCTCGAAAATTGCCCTTTGAGATACCATCCACTGTTTTATGTCAGATATGTTGATGACACCTTCACTTTATATATATATATATATATATATATATATTTGTATATTACTGTTTCTTAATATTATATATTTACTTCCTATTTGCAGCCCTGGAATATGTGATAATGACGATCACGAAACGTCGGGATTTTTAATAAATGGATATATAGAACTACCTATTTCCCTGTCCATTTTGAGAAATATATATATATATATATATATATATATATATATATATATATATATATATATATATATATATATATATATATATATATATATATATATATATATATATATATATATATATATATATCATCAGCCATTAATAGTCCACTGCAGGACAAAGGCCCCAGACATGTCCTTCCACTTGCGTCTGTTTATGGTCTTTCTACGGCAGTCTATACCCGTAAACTTTCTTAGCTCGTCAATCCATCATCTTCTCTTACTTCCCCAGCTTCTTTTGCATTCTCTAGATACCCTTTTGATAATTCTTAACGCCCATCTATTATCTGACATTCTCATTATATGTCCTGCCCACGTCCATTTCTTTTCCTTACAGGTTGTTAGAATATCCTCTACTTTAGTTTGCTCTCGTATCCATGTTGCTCTTTTTCTGTCTCCTAGTGTTATTCCCATCATTATTATTTCCATAGCTCTTTGAATTGTAAAGGGCCTCGGTTAGATTTCGCCAATAGTCTATATCTTGAACGTTTGGAGGGCTAATCTCCCTTGGGGAATGCGAAGAGCATGCCCAAACCATCTCCATCTACCCCTCATTATGATCTCATCCACATGTGACACTCGAGTGATCTCTCTTACACACACACACACACACACACACACACACACACACATATATATATATATATATATATATATATATATATATATATATATATATATATATATATATATATATATATATATATATATATATATATATATATATATATATATATAGTTTGCATGTGAGCGTGTGTATATGTATGTATATAAAAGGAGAGAGAGAGAGAGAGAGAGAGAGAGAGAGAGAGAGAGAGAGAGAGAGAGAGAGAGAGAGAGAGAGAGAGTGTGCCTATAGTGTAACCCATATATGTATAGTCTTGCAGTATATGCTATTATGTATAGGCCTACATTATAGCTCATCTTTGAATAGGCCTATGAGAGTATCTATGTATAGCCTACAGTATAGCCCATCTATGTATAGGTCTACAGTATTGTCCATCTATGCATAGGCCTACAGTATAGCCTCTATACGTATAGCCTAGACCCACAGCATAACCAATATTTGTATAGGCCTATAGTATATTTATGTGCAATGCACCTTTGCCTTTTATTGCATCGAAATGTATCCGGTTTAAGAACGTTTATCGAAGGAAATTGGGCTTTTCCTGATAGTAGATAGGCCCAGCATTAAAATCTTTATTGCACTTAGAGCAAATTGCTTTCCCTAGAGAGGCATAGCAACTTGATATTGCGTATGCAACAAGCTGCAATTATCCCTTAAGCAACAAAGTTAAGCATGTCATATATGGATAATAAAGGTTTCTGTTCGTAGGTTTGCTTATTCTGACTTCACAGAACAAATATAACTTTATACACAAAACCAACTTACTGTATATCAGGGGAGAATAGAAAACGGGAATCTTTACTCCTTCAAAGTTTAGATCAGGGGAGAATAAAAAACGGGAGTTTTTACTCCTTCAAAGTTGCTGAAGGACATTCCATTGAACTTTACCATTTTTTATGTATATATAAAATCATATTATGAAAGGGTTATATAAAAATATCGTATTCTATATTTATATATTTTATTGAGGTAATTGTTGTTTCATTATGAAAATTTTGTTATAAACTGTTATTTACTTTTACAAAGAAATGTAGACGCAGTGAGAGAGATGCCAGATATCGCTATTTGGGACAAAAAGGAAAAAGAAAAACGGTTTACCGTGGAAAATTTTCCTCTTCAAAATTATTCATCGAAAAGATTATTTGATGTAAATTTCTACATGCTTGATTTTTTTCACAATATTCGGGTATTTTTTTTTTTTGTAGAAATTTCTATCAAGCTACCCGTTATATAGAAGTGGTCTTTCGTTATTCAACCAGAGCTTGACTGGACTTCGTTCGAAGCGTAGCAGACGAATTTACATAGTATAGAAGAACGTTTGGACCGATTCCTATCTTCTGCCTTTCTTCCGTGGTCGTCTTCGAGTGCGCTTTGTTGAGCTTCATCTTCATCCTGTCCGTCCTTCTGTGCCTATTACGAGCTGCCAGACGCATGATGGCCGTTGCCTGCCCTAGGCCATCTAACATCATCCTCGTTCGTGAAGGTTTCTGAAGAATTCCGCGAGTCTATGGAGAGATTTTCCTTGATTGGGATGTAGAAGAAGGCGAAGATGATTGCTCTTACAGCGACTGAAGAGTCGCAAGTCTGAAGACCGCCATTCCTAAAAGGATTCAGGCTTGGAGAGGTTTTTCGATCCTCTTCCAGAATCCTTTCAGGAATGGCGTTCTTCAGTCGCTGTAAGAGCAATCATCTTCTCCTTCTTCTTCAACCCAATCAACGAAAATCTCTTCATCGACTCTCGGAATTCTTCACAAATCTCGGAGGAGATGATTAATATGTTCAATGTAGCTCTAATTAATAAAATCCTAATTTGAGAAAATCGTCTTTACTTCTCCTTTATGTTACCCTATTGTAAATGATTTTAGAAGCCTATTGTATTAGACATAGGCCTAAAATAGATAGTTTTGTGATAATTTATGTCGATTTGGTGGTATTCAAAATAGGAATCATGAAAAATTAACGAAATAAATCTTTCGTCTGATCGCAAATCCGGCTACGGGATTCCTGCTTCATTTCGAAGACATTCCGAAGACTTCCTGAGCTCCGAGATCCGTGTTGTTCTTTGAAGACATTCTCGGCTTCTCCCTGAGTGTCTCCAGATCAAGTTGCATTTTTTTTTTTTTTTCAAAATAGACCTAAAACAAGGTAGAGGAAAGTTATTAACAAAAATGGAGAAGTGTAATACCGGTTATTTGTATTGTTATTATTGTGGAATGGCTTTTTTGAGTACCAAAGTTATTGATGATTTTGTGATTACTAATCAGGACAATATGGGATATTGTGTATGCTGTAATTGTTCCGTTATGGAACCGAAAAGGGTCTCTTTGATTAAAGTAAAGAAGAATGGTTACCCAGGACCAGGAACCGTTATGGATCTAGTAGAGAAATTTGAAAAAACTGGAAAAATGGCGAAACAAAAAAGAAATGTTTCACTAGGAAACGAAGGACAAGTGAGGACTCGTATAATGCAATATGAAGAAAGGATAAAAGGTGAAGGAAAACGGAAAAAGGATTCTGTTGGAATTAGAAGGAATCCAGCTAGGGAGGCCAAAGAAGTGGCCCTAGCTAGAATTGTTGAAATTCATAAGTTTGAAATGTCCGAAAATGGATACGAAGAAAGGATAAAAGATGAAGGAAAACAGAAGGATTCTCTTGTAATTAGAAGGAATCCAACTAGGGAGGCCAAAAAAGTGGCCTTAGCTAGGATTGTTGAAATTCATAAGTTTGAAATGTCCTACCAAGCTGCAAGGGTAGCCCTAATCATCCGACAATTTGAAAATATGTTAAGAGAAACGATGACAGAAAATAGCCCAGGAACAGAAGCAGATTCTGGTAGTTTTTGTGGTGATTATGGAGAAACTATGATGGGAAAGATACTGGCACGGAAACAGACAACTTATCTTAGAAGGGAAGCGAAAGATAGAGCCTTATTAAGGATCAGACGAATTGCAATGGATGAAGTCTCTCCAGACAAGAGAGGCTTAGTATACGATCTTGTTCAGCTCTGGGAAGAGGCTCTGAAAGGCGAGAAAATAGACAAGAAAAAGAAGATTGTTATTGAAGTGATAGAAGAAGGGATCGTAAAAAGGAACATCCAGTATCTTGAAAATATAATACGAGGAAACATACAGGAAGACGATCTTCGTGGACAATCTCGGGACTTCAGAAACCATCTTGGGAGGGTCGCTAAAGATATAGCCTCAGCACAGATAAGAAAAATAGTGGAAGAGGAAATGGCCTCTGAGAAAAGAGGCATAGTTTATGATCTTATTAAACGATATGAAACCGCATTAAAAGGAGACAAAATTGAAGCGAAAAATGAATATCAAGAGGCAAGGAAAAGCCAGACATTAGAAAACTTTATCGAGTATTTTGAAAATAGGTTACAAGAAAAAACAGAAACTGAAGGCGATCTTCTTGGGCAATCTCCAGACTTCAGGGAGACTCTTAACAGGAAGGCTAAGGATATCGCTTTGGCCAGGATAAGTCAAATAATACAAGAGGAGTTATCAGAAGAACAAAATGAAAAACTCTGGAAAAGTGAGAACATTGATGAAAAAACAGAAATTGAAGGGGATCTTCTTGGGCAATCTCCAGACTTCAGGGAGAATCTTAACAGGAAGGCTAAGGATATCGCTTTAGCTAGGATAAGTCAAATAATACAAGAGTGGTTATCAGAAGAACAAAATGAAAAAAGCTACCAAGAATCAAATAGCCCTGGAACAAAAGCTGATTCTGCCAGTAAAGGTGGTGAATATGCAGAAATTATGATGATGAACGGAATGATGAAGAGAAAGCATCTTAGGAGAGAAGCAAAAGATGTGGCCTTAATAAGGACCAGACAGATTGCACAGGAGGAAATCTCACAACAAAAAGGTTACAAAGTATACGCTCTTATTAAACTGTGGGAAGAGGCTCTGAAACACGAGAAAACGGATAAGAGACAGAAGGTTAACCTTGAAGAAATAGAAGAAGGAATCGTAGGAAGGGGTATCCAGTATTTTGAAAACATCATTAGAGGAATTATTGTATCAGACTGTTGTCAGGCCATCGAATGGGGTCTTCAAGGAGTGGGAGCACATGAGGAACTATCAGAACAAAATGAAAACGTCTGGAAAAGTGAAAACTTTGAAAAGGAACTTCAAGACTATCAAGAAGCAAATAGCTCAGGAACACAAGGATATTCTGCTAGTAATAGTGATGATTATGAAGAAATTATAAAGCTAAAGGTAATGGGACGCAAACAAACAGCTGATCTTAGGAGGAAAGCCAAAGATAGAGCCTTTTTCAAGATTAGACGAATTGCAATGGAGGAGGTCTTTCCAGAAGAGAGACGCTTAGTGTATGGTCTTGTTCAAGTATGGGAAGAGGCTCTGAAAGGTGAGAAAATAGAAAAGATGAAGAAGGTTATTCATGAAGTAATAGAAAAAGGCAATGTAAAAAGGCATATCCAGAAATTTGAAAATGCCATACGAGGAAACTTAAAAGAAGGCGATCTTGGTGGACAACCTCGGGACTTCAGAAACCATCTTAGGAGGACCACTAAAGATAAGGCCTTGGCCCAGATAAGAAAATTAGTACAAGAGGAAATGTCTGAGAAAACAGGCCGAGTTTATGATCTTACTGAACTACATGAAAATGCAATCAAAGGAGACAAAATTGAAAAGAAAAGTGAATATAAGGCAATAAAGAGCCAAACATTAGAAAACCTAATCGAGTATTTTGAAAATATGTTACAAGAAAACTCAGAAAATGAAGGCAATCTTCATGGACAATCTCGGGACTTGGGAAGCCATCTTAGAAGGGCCGCAAAAGATGTCGCCTTGGCTAGGATTAGAAATATCTTACAAGAGGCTATCGAAGAAGAGAATTTTGAAGAGTAAATAGGATGCTGTTCAATAGAAGAAAAAAAAGCAAAATCCAAAAATATACCACTAAGAAACGATTCTGTTGGAGTAACCTAGAGGATGTGCACTGCAGAGGGAAAAAGCTGAGCTTCTTCTTGTATGCAACGGTTCCATGACGGAGTGGTACAGGCCTTTGTCATGTGAACAAATGGTCGGATTTCTAGATCTATTCTTCCGGATGTCAACCTTATGGTTGCTCTGTTGGAATAATCTAGAAGACTGGCCTTGCAGAAGGAAAAAGCTTAGCTTTTTCTAGTATGCAGTCATATCCTACAAAGGTGCCTAAAAATTTTTTTTTTTTTTATTCAAAACTATATTTCATGAGTGAGTTATGATTGAAGATGGCCAAGTATATAATAGATGTGAATGAGAGAATTCTTTCTTTGATTGCATTAAAAATTAGAAAAAAAAATCTAAAAAAAAACTAAACACTTGAGTATGAAAAAAGGATTGCGTTGTAGAATAGAAAAATAGGATAAATGAAAATGGTTCTGTGCAAAATTTTGAAAATACTTGGAGGGAGTTCAACTAGGAAACAACTAAGAGACGATTCTGTCGGAATAACATAGAGGATGTGCACCGCACAGGGAAAAAGCTGAGCTGCTTCTAGTATGCTGTTCTTTGATGAAGTACAAACTCCTTCTCATGTGAACATAAAGTGTTGGTGCTGGCTCTGTAGATAAAAGCTGAGGTTCTTCTAGTATGCTATGTTCCTTAATGAGATTAGGCCAAATAAAGCAGTTCAAGTTCACTATACGGAGTGAAAATCAAATTCAGTAACTTGTGAGGTAATATTCAGTTGCGTTTTGTGAGGAAAGGAGACCTGAGCAGGATGTTTGGAATAACTGCCCACCTTGATGGATGTGTTGCTGAACCCTTCAGCTTAAATGGTGCTTGGACTATTGGAAAAGGCTGGCTCTACAGAGGGAAGAAACCTGCCTGATTCTAGTATGCTATGTACCTTGATGGAGGGGTACAAGACCTTCGTCAAGTGTACAAATGGTCGGATATCTAGATCTATTCTTTCAGATACTAACTTACGGGTGGTTCTGTGGGAATAATCTAGAAGACCGGCTCTGCAGAGGGATGAAGCTGGGATTCTTCTAGTATGCACACTAGTTCTTGAAGATTAGGCCAAAAAAAAGCAGTTAAAGTTCACTATATGGAGTGAAAATCAAATTCAGTAACCGTTGTGAGACTGACCCTGTATATAGAAGAACCTAAGTTTCTTCTAGCATGTTATGTTCCTAGATGAAGAAGTACAAATTCTTTCTTGTATATAGAAGAAGCTGATGTTCTTCTAGCATGCTAAGTTCCTTGACGAAGAAGTACATATTCTTTTATCATGTGAACATAAGGGTTGGTACTGGCCTTGTAGAGAGAAGACACTGAGGTTCTTCTAGCCTGCTATATTCCTAGATGAAGTACAAATTCTTTCTAATGTGAACATAAGGGTTGGTACTGACCTTGTATATAGAAGAAGCTGAGGTTCTTCTAGCATGCTATGTTCCTTGACGAAGAAGTACAGATTCTTTTGTCATATGAACATAAGGGTTGGTGCTGGCCCTGTAGACAGAAGAAGCCGAGGTTCTTCTAGCCTGCTATGTTCCTTGACGAAAGAAGTACAGATTCTTTTGTCATATGAACATAAGGGTTGGTGCTGGCCCTGTAGACAGAAAAAGCCGAGGTTCTTCTAGCCTGCTATGTTCCTTGACGTAGAAGTACAGATTCTTTTGTCATGTGAACATAAGGGTTGGTGCTGGCCCTGTAGACAGAAGAAGCAGAGGTTCTTCTAGCCTGCTATGTTCCTTGATGAAAGAAGTACAGATTCTTTTGTCATGTGAACATAAGGGTTGGTGCTGGCCCTGTAGACAGAAGAAGCCGAGGTTCTTCTAGCCTGCTATGTTCCTTGACGAAAGAAGTACAGACTCTTTTGTCATGTGAACATAAGGGTTGGTGCTGGCCCTGTAAACAGGAGAAGCCGAGGTTCTTCTAGCCTGCTATGTTCCTTGACGAAAGAAGTACAGACTCTTTTGTCATGTGAACATAAGGGTTGGTGCTGGCCCTGTAGACAGAAGAAGCCGAGGTTCTTCTAGCCTGCTATGTTCCTTGACGAAAGAAGTACAGATTCTTTTGTCATGTGAACATAAGGGTTGGTGCTGGCCCTGTAGACAGAAGAAGCCGAGGTTCTTCTAGCCTGCTATGTTCCTTGACGAAAGAAGTACAGATTCTTTTGTCATGTGAACATAAGGGTTGGTGCTAGCCCTGTACACAGAAGAAGCCGAGGTTCTTCTTGCCTGCTATGTTCCTTGACGAAAGAAGTACAGATTCTTTTGTCATGTGAACATAAGGGTTGGTGCTGGCCCTGTAGACAGAAGAAGCCGAGGTTCTTCTAGCCTGCTATATTCCTTGACGAAAGAAGTACAGATTCTTTTGTCATGTGAACATAAAGGTTGGTGCTGGCCCTGTAGACAGAAGAAGCCGAGGTTCTTCTAGCCTGCTATGTTCCTTGACGAAAGAAGTACAGATTCTTTTGTCATGTGAACATAAGGGTTGGTGCTGGCCCTGTAGACAGAAGAAGCCGAGGTTCTTCTAGCCTGCTATGTTCCTTGACGAAAGAAGTACAGATTCTTTTGTCATGTGAACATAAGGGTTGGTGCTGGCCCTGTAGACAGAAGAAGCCGAGGTTCTTCTAGCCTGCTATGTTCCGTGACGGAAGAAGTACAGATTCTTTTGTCATGTGAACATAAGGGTTGGTGCTGGCCCTGTAGACAGAAGAAGCCAATGTTCTTCTAGCCTGCTATGTTCCTTGACGAAAGAAGTACAGATTCTTTGTCATGTGAACATAAGGGTTGGTGCTGGCCCTGTAGAGAGAAGAAGCCGAGGTTCCTCTAGCCTGCTATGTTCCTTGACGAAAGAAGTACAGATTCTTTTGTCAAGTGAACATAAGGGTTGGTGCTGGCCCTGTAGACAGATGAAACCGAGGTTCTTCTAGCCTGCTATGTTCCTTGACGAAAGAAGTACAGATTCTTTTGTCATGTGAACATAAGGGTTGGTGCTGGCCCTGTAGACAGAAGAAGCCGAGGTTCTTCTAGCCTGCTATGTTCCTTGACGAAAGAAGTACAGATTCTTTTGTCATGTGAACATAAGGGTTGGTGCTGGCCCTGTGGACAGAAGAAGCCGAAGTTCTTCTAGCCTGCTATGTTCCTTGACGAAAGAAGTACATATTCTTTTGTCATGTGAACATAAGGGTTGGTGCTGGCCCTGTGGACAGAAGAAGCCGAGGTTCTTCTAGCCTGCTATGTTCCTTGACGAAAGAAGTACAGATTCTTTTGTCATGTGAACATAAGGGTTGGTGCTGGCCCTGTAGACAGAAGAAGCCGAGGTTCTTCTAGCCTGCTATGTTCCTTGACGAAAGAAGTACAGATTCTTTTGTCATGTGAACATAATGGTTGGTGCTGGCCCTGTAGACAGAAGAAGCCGAGGTTCTTCTAGCCTGCTATGTTCCTTGACGAAAGAAGTACAGATTCTTTTGCCATGTGAACATAAGGGTTGGTGCTGGCCCTGTACACAGAAGAAGCCGAGGTTCTTGTAGCCTAATATGTTCCTTGACGAAAGAAGTACAGATTCTTTTGTCATGTGAACATAAGGGTTGGTGCTGGCCCTGTAGACAAAAGAAGCTGAGGTTCTTCTAGTCTGCTATGTTCCTTGACGAAAGAAGTACAGATTCTTTTGTCATGTGAACATAAGGGTTGGTGCTGGCCCTGTAGACAGAAGAAGCTGAGGTTCTTCTAGTCTGCTATGTTCCTTGACGAAAGAAGTACAGATTCTTTTGTCATGTGAACATAAGGGTTGGTGCTGGCCCTGTAGACAGAAGAAGCTGAGGTTCTTCTAGTCTGCTATGTTCCTTGACGAAAGAAGTACAGATTCTTTTGTCATGTGAACATTAGGGTTGGTGCTGGCCATGTAGACAGAAGAAGCTGAGGTTCTTCTAGTCTGCTATGTTCCTTGACGAAAGAAGTACAGATTCTTTTGTCATGTGAACATAAGGGCTGATGCTGGCCCTGTAGACAGAAGAAGCTGAGGTTCTTCTAGTCTGCTATGTTCC
The DNA here is from genome assembly GCF_036898095.1 of Palaemon carinicauda. Taxonomy (NCBI): domain Eukaryota; kingdom Metazoa; phylum Arthropoda; class Malacostraca; order Decapoda; family Palaemonidae; genus Palaemon; species Palaemon carinicauda. The sequence goes on along the minus strand of NC_090732.1, from coordinate 54,294,175 downwards.
TTGACGAAAGAAGTACATATTCTTTTGTCATGTGAACATAAGGGTTGGTGCTGGCCCTGTAGACAAAAGAAGCTGAGGTTCTTCTAGTCTGCTATGTTCCTTGACGAAAGAAGTACAGATTCTTTTGTCATGTGAACATAAGGGCTGATGCTGGCCCTGTAGACAGAAGAAGCTGAGGTTCTTCTAGTCTGCTATGTTCCTTGACGAAAGAAGTACATATTCTTTTGTCATGTGAACATAAGGGTTGGTGCTGGCCCTGTAGACAAAAGAAGCTGAGGTTCTTCTAGTCTGCTATGTTCCTTGACGAAAGAAGTACAGATTCTTTTGTCATGTGAACATAAGGGCTGATGCTGGCCCTGTAGACAGAAAAAGCTGAGGTTCTTCTAGTCTGCTATGTTTCTTGACGAAAGAAGTACAGATTCTTTTGTCATGTGAACATAAGGGTTGGTGCTGGCCATGTAGACAGAAGAAGCTGAGGTTCTTCTAGTCTGCTATGTTCCTTGACGAAAGAAGTACAGATTCTTTTGTCATGTGAACATAAGGGCTGATGCTGGCCCTGTAGACAGAAGAAGCTGAGGTTCTTCTAGTCTGCTATGTTCCTTGACGAAAGAAGTACATATTCTTTTGTCATGTGAACATAAGGGCTGATGCTGGCCCTGTAGACAGAAGAAGCTGAGGTTCCTCTAGTCTGCTATGTTCCTTGACGAAAGAAGTACATATTCTTTTGTCATGTGAACAAAAGGGCTGGTGCTGGCCCTGTAGACAGAAGAATCCGAGGTTCTTCTAGCCTGCTATGTTCCTCGACGAAAGAAGTACAGATTCTTTTGTCATGTGAACATAAGGGTTGGTGCTGGCCCTGTAGACAAAAGAAGCCGAGGTTCTTCTAGTCTGCTATGTTCCTTGACGAAAGAAGTACAGATTCTTTTGTCATGTGAACATAAAGGTTAGTGCTGGCCCTGTAGACAGAAGAATCCGAGGTTCTTCTAGTCTGCTCTGTTCCTTGACGAAAGAAGTACAGATTCTTTTGTCATGTGAACATAAGGCTGAGGTTCTTGTAGCCTGCTATGTTCCTTGACGAAAGAAGTACAGATTCTTTTGTCATGTGAACAAAAGGGTTGGTGCTGGCCCTGTAGACAGAAGAAGCTGAGGTTCTTCTAGCTTGCTATGTTCCTTGACGAAAGAAATACAGATTCTTTTGTCATGTGAAAATAAGGGTTGGTGCTGGCCCTGTAGACAGAAGAAACTGAGGTTCTTCTAGTCTGCTATGTTCCTTGACGAAAGAAGTACAGATTCTTTTGTCATGTGAACATGAGGGTTGGTTCTGGCCCTGTAGACAGAAGAAGCTGAGGTTCTTCTAGTCTGCTATGTTCCTTGACGAAAGAAGTACAGATTCTTTTGTCATGTGAACATGAGGGTTGGTGCTGGCCCTGTAGACAGAAGAAGCTGAGGTTCTTCTAGCCTGCTATGTTCCTTGACAAAAGAAGTACATATTCTTTTGTCATGTGCACAAAAGGGTTGGTGCTGGCCCTGTAGACAGAGGAAGCTGAGGTTCTTCTAGTCTGCTATGTTCCTTGACGAAAGAAGTACAGATTCTTTTGTCATGTGAACATAAGGGTTGGTGCTGGCCCTGTAGATAGAAGAAGCTGAGGTTCTTCTAGCCTGCTATGTTCCTTGACGAAATAAGTACAGATTCTTTTGTCATGTGAACATAAGGGTTGGTGCTGGCTCTGTAGACAGAAGAAGCTGAGGTTCTTCTAGCTTGCTATGTTCCTTGACGAAAGAAGTACAGATTCTTTTGTCATGTGAACATAAGGGTTGGTGCTGGTCCAGTAGACAGAAGAAGCTGAGGTTCTTCTAGCCTGCTATGTTCCCTGACGAAAGAAGTACAGATTCTTTTGTCATGTGAACATAAGGGTTGGTGCTGGCCCTGTAGACAGAAGAAGTTGAGGTTCTTCTAGCCTGCTATGCTCTTGACGAAAGAAGTACAGATTCTTTTGTCATATGAACATAAGGGTTGGTGCTGGCCCTGTAGACAGAAGAAGCCGAGGTTCTTCTAGCCTGCTATGTTCCTTGACGAAAAAAGTACAGATTCTTTTGTCATGTGAACATAAGGGTTGGTGCTGGCCATGTAGACAGAAGAAGCCGAGGTTCTTCTAGCCTGCTATGTTCCTTGACGAAAGAAGTACAGATTCTTTTGTCATGTGAACATAAGGGTTGGTGATGGCCCTGTAGACAGAAAAGCCGAAGTTCTTGTAGCCTGCTATGTTCCTTGACGAAAGAAGTACAGATTCTTTTGTCATGTAAACATAAGGGTTGGTGCTGGCCCTGTAGACAAAAGAAGCCGAGGTTCTTCTAGCCTGCTATGTTCCTTGACGAAAGAAGTACAGATTCTTTTGTCATGTGAACATAATGGTTGGTGCTGGCACTGTAGACAGAAGAAGCTGAGGTTCTTCTAGCTTGCTATGTTCCTTGACGAAAGAAGTACAGATTCTTTTGTCATGTGAACATAAGGGTTGGTGGTGGCCCTGTAGACAGAAGAAGCTGAGGTTCTTCTAGCCTTCTATGTTCCTTGACGGAAGAAGTTCTGATTCTTTTGTCATGTGAATATAAGGGTTGGTGCTGGCCCTGTAGACAGAAGAAGCTGGGGTTCTTTTAGCCTGCTATATTCCTTGACAAAAGAAGTACAGATTCTTTTGTCATGTGAACATGAGGGTTGGTGCTGGCCCTGAAGACAGAAGAAGCTGAGGTTCTTCTAGCCTGCTAAGTTCCTTGACGAAAGAAGTATAGATTCTTTTGTCATGTGAACATAAGGGTTGGTGCTGGCGCTGTAGACAGAAGAAGCTTAGGTTCTTCTAGCCTGCTATGTTCCTTGACGAAAGAAGTACAGATTCTTTTGTCATGTGAACATAAGGGTTGGTGCTGGCCATGTAGACAGAAGAAGCTGAGGTTCTTCTAGTCTGCTATCTTCCTTGACGAAGAAGTACAGATTCTTTTGTCATGTGAACATAAGGGTTGGTGCTGGCCCTGTAAACAGAAGAATGGGAGGTTCTTCTTGCCTGCTATGTTCCTTGACGAAAGAAGTACAGATTCTTTTGTCATGTGAACATAAGGGTTGGTGCTGGCCCTGTAGACAGAAGAAGCTGAGGTTTTTCTAGCCTGCTATGTTCCTTGACAAAAGAAGTACCGATTCTTTTGTCATGTGAACATAAGGGTTGGTACTGGCCCTGTAGACAGAAGAAGCTAAGGTTCTTCTAGCCTGCTATGTTCCTTGACGAAAGAAGTACAGATTCTTTTGTCATGTGAACATAAGGGTTGGTGCTGGCCCTCTAGACAGATGAAGCTGAGGTTCTTATAGCCTGCTATGTTCCTTGACGAAAGAAGTACAGTTTCTTTTGTCATGTGAACATAAGGGTTGGTGCTGGCCCTGTAGACAGAAGAAGCTGAGGTTCTTCTAGCCTGCTATGTTCCTTGACGAAAGAAGTACAGATTCTTTTGTCATGTGAACATAAGGGTTGGTGCTGGCCCTGTAGACAGAAGAAGCTGAGGTTCTTCTAGCCTGCTATGTTCCTTGACGAAAGAAGTACATATTCTTTTGTCATGTGAACATGAGGGTTGGTTCTGGCCCTGTAGACAGAAGAAGCTGAGGTTCTTGTAGCCTGCTATGTTCCTAGACGAAAGAAGTACAGATTCTTTTGTCATGTGAACATGAGGGTTGGTTTTGGCCCTGTAGACAGAAGAAGCTGAGGTTCCTGTAGCCTGCTATGTTCCTTGATGAAAGAAGTACAGATTCTTTTGTCATGTGAACATGAGGGTTGTTTCTGGCACTGTAGACAGAAGAAGCTGAGGTTCTTGTAGCCAGCTATGTTCCTTGACGAAAGAAGTACATATTCTTTTGTCATGTGAACATGAGGGTTGGTTCTGGCCCTGTAGACAGAAGAAGCTGAGGTTCTTCTAGCCTGCTATGTTCCTTGACGAAAGAAGTACAGATTCTTTTGTCATGTGAACATGAGGGTTGGTTCTGGCCCTGTAGACAGAAGAAGCTGAGGTTCTTGTAGCCTGCTATGTTCCTTGACGAAAGAAGTACAGATTCTTTTGTCATGTGAACATAAGGGTTGGTGCTGGCCCTGTAGACAGAAGAAGCCGAGGTTCTTCTAGCCTGCTATGTTCCTTGACAAAAGAAGTACAGATTTCTTTGTCATGTGAACATAAGGGTTGGTGCTGGCCCTGTAGACAGAAGAAGCTGAGGTTCTTCTAGTCTGCTATGTTCCTTGACAAAAGAAGTACAGATATTTTTGTCATGTGAACATAAGGGTTGGTGCTGGCCCTTTAGACAGAAGAAGCTGAGGTTCTTCTAGTCTGCTATGTTCCTTGACGAAAGAAGTACAGATTCTTTTGTCATGTGAACATAAGGGTTGGTGCTGGCCCTGTAGACAGAGGAATCTGAGGTTCTTCTAGTCTGCTATGTTCCTTGACGAAAGAAGTACAGATTCTTTTGTCATGTGAACATAAGGGTTGGTGCTGGCCCTTTAGAAAGAAGAAGCCGAGGTTCTTCTAGCCTGCTATGTTCCTTGACGAAAGAAGTACAGATTCTTTTGTCATATGAACATAAGGGTTGGTGCTGTCCCTGTAGACAGAAGAAGCCGAGGTTTTTCTAGTCTGCTATGTTCCTTGACGAAAGAAGTACAGATTCTTTTGTCATGTGAACATAAGTGTTGGTGCTGGCCCCGTAGACAGAAGAAGCTGAGGTTCTTCTAGTCGCCTATGTTTCTTGACGAATGAAGTACAGATTCTTTTGTCTTGTGAACATAAGGCTGAGGTTCTTCTAGCCTGCTATGTTCCTTGACGAAAGAAGTACAGATTCTTTTGTCATGTGAACATAAGGGTTGGTGCTAGCCCTGTAGACGGAAGAAGCTGAGGTTCTTCTAGTCTGCTATGTTCCTTGACGAAAGAAGTACAGATTCTTTTGCCATGTGAACATAAGGCTGAGGTTCTTGTAGCCTGCTATGTTCCTTGACGAAAGAAGTAGAGATTCTTTTGTCATGTGAACATAAGGGTTGGTGCTGGCCCTGTAGACAGAAGAAGCTGAGGTTCTTCTATTCTGCTATGTTCCTTGACGAAAGGAGTACAGATTCTTTTGTCATGTGAACATAAGGCTGAGGTTCTTGTAGCCTGCTATGTTCCTTGACGAAAGAAGTACAGATTCTTTTGTCATGTGAACATAAGGGTTGGTGCTGGCCCTGTAAACAGAAGAAGCTGAGGTTCTTCTAGTCTGCTATGTTCCTTGACGAAAGAAGTACAGATTCTTTTGTCATGGGAACATTAGGGTTGGTGCTGGCCCTGTAGACAGAAGAAGCTGAGGTTCTTCTAGTCTGCTATGTTCCTTGACGAAAGAAGTACATATTCTTTTGTCATGTGAACATAAGTGTTGGTGCTGGCCCCGTAGACAGAAGAAGCTGAGGTTCTTCTAGTAGCCTATGTTCCTTGACGAATGAAGTACAGATTCTTTTATCTTGTGAACATAAGGCTGAGGTTCTTCTAGCCTGCTATGTTCCTTGACGAAAGAAGTACAGATTCTTTTGTCATGTGAACATAAGGGTTGGTGCTGGCCCTGTAGACAGAAGAAGCTGAGGTTCTTCAATTCTGCTATGTTCCTTGACGAAAGAAGTACAGATTCTTTTGCCATGTGAACATAAGGCTGAGGTTCTTGTAGCCTGCTATGTTCCTTGACGAAAGAAGTAGAGATTCTTTTGTCATGTGAACATAAGGGTTGGTGCTGGCCCTGTAGACAGAAGAAGCTGAGGTTCTTCTATTCTGCTATGTTCCTTGACGAAAGGAGTACAGATTCTTTTGTCATGTGAACATAAGGCTGAGGTTCTTGTAGCCTGCTATGTTCCTTGACGAAAGAAGTACAGATTCTTTTGTCATGTGAACATAAGGGTTGGTGCTGGCCCTGTAGACAGAAGAAGCTGAGGTTCTTCTAGCCTGCTATGTTCCTTGACGAAAGAAGTACAGATTCTTTTGTCATGTGAACATTAGGGTTGGTGCTGGCCCTGTAGACAGAAGAAGCTGAAGTTCTTCTAGTCTGCTATGTTCCTTGACGAAGAAGTACAGATTCTTTTGTCATGTGAACATAATGGTTGGTGCTGGCCCTGTAGACAGAAGAAGCAGAGGTTCTTCTAGCCTGCTATAATCGTTGACGAAAGAAGTACAGATTCTTTTGTCATGTGAACATAAGGGTTGGTGCTGGCCCTGTAGACAGAAGAAGCTGAGGTTCTTCTAGCCTGCTATGTTCCTTGACGAAAGAAGTACAGATTCTTTTGTCATGTGAACATAAGGGTTGGTGCTGGCCCTGTAGACAGAAGAAGCTGAGGTTCTTCTAGTCTGCTATGTTCCTTGACAAAAGAAGTACAGATATTTTTGTCATGTGAACATAAGGGTTGGTGCAGGCCCTTTAGACAGAAGAAGCTGAGGTTCTTCTAGTCTGCTATGTTCCTTGACGAAAGAAGTACAGACTCTTTTGTCATGTGAACATAAGGGTTGGTGCTGGCCCTGTAAACAGGAGAAGCCGAGGTTCTTCTAGCCTGCTATGTTCCTTGACGAAAGAAGTACAGACTCTTTTGTCATGTGAACATAAGGGTTGGTGCTGGCCCTGTAGACAGAAGAAGCCGAGGTTCTTCTAGCCTGCTATGTTCCTTGACGAAAGAAGTACAGATTCTTTTGTCATGTGAACATAAGGGTTGGTGCTGGCCCTGTAGACAGAAGAAGCCGAGGTTCTTCTAGCCTGCTATGTTCCTTGACGAAAGAAGTACAGATTCTTTTGTCATGTGAACATAAGGGTTGGTGCTAGCCCTGTACACAGAAGAAGCCGAGGTTCTTCTTGCCTGCTATGTTCCTTGACGAAAGAAGTACAGATTCTTTTGTCATGTGAACATAAGGGTTGGTGCTGGCCCTGTAGACAGAAGAAGCCGAGGTTCTTCTAGCCTGCTATATTCCTTGACGAAAGAAGTACAGATTCTTTTGTCATGTGAACATAAAGGTTGGTGCTGGCCCTGTAGACAGAAGAAGCCGAGGTTCTTCTAGCCTGCTATGTTCCTTGACGAAAGAAGTACAGATTCTTTTGTCATGTGAACATAAGGGTTGGTGCTGGCCCTGTAGACAGAAGAAGCCGAGGTTCTTCTAGCCTGCTATGTTCCTTGACGAAAGAAGTACAGATTCTTTTGTCATGTGAACATAAGGGTTGGTGCTGGCCCTGTAGACAGAAGAAGCCGAGGTTCTTCTAGCCTGCTATGTTCCGTGACGGAAGAAGTACAGATTCTTTTGTCATGTGAACATAAGGGTTGGTGCTGGCCCTGTAGACAGAAGAAGCCAATGTTCTTCTAGCCTGCTATGTTCCTTGACGAAAGAAGTACAGATTCTTTGTCATGTGAACATAAGGGTTGGTGCTGGCCCTGTAGAGAGAAGAAGCCGAGGTTCCTCTAGCCTGCTATGTTCCTTGACGAAAGAAGTACAGATTCTTTTGTCAAGTGAACATAAGGGTTGGTGCTGGCCCTGTAGACAGATGAAACCGAGGTTCTTCTAGCCTGCTATGTTCCTTGACGAAAGAAGTACAGATTCTTTTGTCATGTGAACATAAGGGTTGGTGCTGGCCCTGTAGACAGAAGAAGCCGAGGTTCTTCTAGCCTGCTATGTTCCTTGACGAAAGAAGTACAGATTCTTTTGTCATGTGAACATAAGGGTTGGTGCTGGCCCTGTGGACAGAAGAAGCCGAAGTTCTTCTAGCCTGCTATGTTCCTTGACGAAAGAAGTACATATTCTTTTGTCATGTGAACATAAGGGTTGGTGCTGGCCCTGTGGACAGAAGAAGCCGAGGTTCTTCTAGCCTGCTATGTTCCTTGACGAAAGAAGTACAGATTCTTTTGTCATGTGAACATAAGGGTTGGTGCTGGCCCTGTAGACAGAAGAAGCCGAGGTTCTTCTAGCCTGCTATGTTCCTTGACGAAAGAAGTACAGATTCTTTTGTCATGTGAACATAATGGTTGGTGCTGGCCCTGTAGACAGAAGAAGCCGAGGTTCTTCTAGCCTGCTATGTTCCTTGACGAAAGAAGTACAGATTCTTTTGCCATGTGAACATAAGGGTTGGTGCTGGCCCTGTACACAGAAGAAGCCGAGGTTCTTGTAGCCTAATATGTTCCTTGACGAAAGAAGTACAGATTCTTTTGTCATGTGAACATAAGGGTTGGTGCTGGCCCTGTAGACAAAAGAAGCTGAGGTTCTTCTAGTCTGCTATGTTCCTTGACGAAAGAAGTACAGATTCTTTTGTCATGTGAACATAAGGGTTGGTGCTGGCCCTGTAGACAGAAGAAGCTGAGGTTCTTCTAGTCTGCTATGTTCCTTGACGAAAGAAGTACAGATTCTTTTGTCATGTGAACATAAGGGTTGGTGCTGGCCCTGTAGACAGAAGAAGCTGAGGTTCTTCTAGTCTGCTATGTTCCTTGACGAAAGAAGTACAGATTCTTTTGTCATGTGAACATTAGGGTTGGTGCTGGCCATGTAGACAGAAGAAGCTGAGGTTCTTCTAGTCTGCTATGTTCCTTGACGAAAGAAGTACAGATTCTTTTGTCATGTGAACATAAGGGCTGATGCTGGCCCTGTAGACAGAAGAAGCTGAGGTTCTTCTAGTCTGCTATGTTCCTTGACGAAAGAAGTACATATTCTTTTGTCATGTGAACATAAGGGTTGGTGCTGGCCCTGTAGACAAAAGAAGCTGAGGTTCTTCTAGTCTGCTATGTTCCTTGACGAAAGAAGTACAGATTCTTTTGTCATGTGAACATAAGGGCTGATGCTGGCCCTGTAGACAGAAGAAGCTGAGGTTCTTCTAGTCTGCTATGTTCCTTGACGAAAGAAGTACATATTCTTTTGTCATGTGAACATAAGGGTTGGTGCTGGCCCTGTAGACAAAAGAAGCTGAGGTTCTTCTAGTCTGCTATGTTCCTTGACGAAAGAAGTACAGATTCTTTTGTCATGTGAACATAAGGGCTGATGCTGGCCCTGTAGACAGAAAAAGCTGAGGTTCTTCTAGTCTGCTATGTTTCTTGACGAAAGAAGTACAGATTCTTTTGTCATGTGAACATAAGGGTTGGTGCTGGCCATGTAGACAGAAGAAGCTGAGGTTCTTCTAGTCTGCTATGTTCCTTGACGAAAGAAGTACAGATTCTTTTGTCATGTGAACATAAGGGCTGATGCTGGCCCTGTAGACAGAAGAAGCTGAGGTTCTTCTAGTCTGCTATGTTCCTTGACGAAAGAAGTACATATTCTTTTGTCATGTGAACATAAGGGCTGATGCTGGCCCTGTAGACAGAAGAAGCTGAGGTTCCTCTAGTCTGCTATGTTCCTTGACGAAAGAAGTACATATTCTTTTGTCATGTGAACAAAAGGGCTGGTGCTGGCCCTGTAGACAGAAGAATCCGAGGTTCTTCTAGCCTGCTATGTTCCTCGACGAAAGAAGTACAGATTCTTTTGTCATGTGAACATAAGGGTTGGTGCTGGCCCTGTAGACAAAAGAAGCCGAGGTTCTTCTAGTCTGCTATGTTCCTTGACGAAAGAAGTACAGATTCTTTTGTCATGTGAACATAAAGGTTAGTGCTGGCCCTGTAGACAGAAGAATCCGAGGTTCTTCTAGTCTGCTCTGTTCCTTGACGAAAGAAGTACAGATTCTTTTGTCATGTGAACATAAGGCTGAGGTTCTTGTAGCCTGCTATGTTCCTTGACGAAAGAAGTACAGATTCTTTTGTCATGTGAACAAAAGGGTTGGTGCTGGCCCTGTAGACAGAAGAAGCTGAGGTTCTTCTAGCTTGCTATGTTCCTTGACGAAAGAAATACAGATTCTTTTGTCATGTGAAAATAAGGGTTGGTGCTGGCCCTGTAGACAGAAGAAACTGAGGTTCTTCTAGTCTGCTATGTTCCTTGACGAAAGAAGTACAGATTCTTTTGTCATGTGAACATGAGGGTTGGTTCTGGCCCTGTAGACAGAAGAAGCTGAGGTTCTTCTAGTCTGCTATGTTCCTTGACGAAAGAAGTACAGATTCTTTTGTCATGTGAACATGAGGGTTGGTGCTGGCCCTGTAGACAGAAGAAGCTGAGGTTCTTCTAGCCTGCTATGTTCCTTGACAAAAGAAGTACATATTCTTTTGTCATGTGCACAAAAGGGTTGGTGCTGGCCCTGTAGACAGAGGAAGCTGAGGTTCTTCTAGTCTGCTATGTTCCTTGACGAAAGAAGTACAGATTCTTTTGTCATGTGAACATAAGGGTTGGTGCTGGCCCTGTAGATAGAAGAAGCTGAGGTTCTTCTAGCCTGCTATGTTCCTTGACGAAATAAGTACAGATTCTTTTGTCATGTGAACATAAGGGTTGGTGCTGGCTCTGTAGACAGAAGAAGCTGAGGTTCTTCTAGCTTGCTATGTTCCTTGACGAAAGAAGTACAGATTCTTTTGTCATGTGAACATAAGGGTTGGTGCTGGTCCAGTAGACAGAAGAAGCTGAGGTTCTTCTAGCCTGCTATGTTCCCTGACGAAAGAAGTACAGATTCTTTTGTCATGTGAACATAAGGGTTGGTGCTGGCCCTGTAGACAGAAGAAGTTGAGGTTCTTCTAGCCTGCTATGCTCTTGACGAAAGAAGTACAGATTCTTTTGTCATATGAACATAAGGGTTGGTGCTGGCCCTGTAGACAGAAGAAGCCGAGGTTCTTCTAGCCTGCTATGTTCCTTGACGAAAAAAGTACAGATTCTTTTGTCATGTGAACATAAGGGTTGGTGCTGGCCATGTAGACAGAAGAAGCCGAGGTTCTTCTAGCCTGCTATGTTCCTTGACGAAAGAAGTACAGATTCTTTTGTCATGTGAACATAAGGGTTGGTGATGGCCCTGTAGACAGAAAAGCCGAAGTTCTTGTAGCCTGCTATGTTCCTTGACGAAAGAAGTACAGATTCTTTTGTCATGTAAACATAAGGGTTGGTGCTGGCCCTGTAGACAAAAGAAGCCGAGGTTCTTCTAGCCTGCTATGTTCCTTGACGAAAGAAGTACAGATTCTTTTGTCATGTGAACATAATGGTTGGTGCTGGCACTGTAGACAGAAGAAGCTGAGGTTCTTCTAGCTTGCTATGTTCCTTGACGAAAGAAGTACAGATTCTTTTGTCATGTGAACATAAGGGTTGGTGGTGGCCCTGTAGACAGAAGAAGCTGAGGTTCTTCTAGCCTTCTATGTTCCTTGACGGAAGAAGTTCTGATTCTTTTGTCATGTGAATATAAGGGTTGGTGCTGGCCCTGTAGACAGAAGAAGCTGGGGTTCTTTTAGCCTGCTATATTCCTTGACAAAAGAAGTACAGATTCTTTTGTCATGTGAACATGAGGGTTGGTGCTGGCCCTGAAGACAGAAGAAGCTGAGGTTCTTCTAGCCTGCTAAGTTCCTTGACGAAAGAAGTATAGATTCTTTTGTCATGTGAACATAAGGGTTGGTGCTGGCGCTGTAGACAGAAGAAGCTTAGGTTCTTCTAGCCTGCTATGTTCCTTGACGAAAGAAGTACAGATTCTTTTGTCATGTGAACATAAGGGTTGGTGCTGGCCATGTAGACAGAAGAAGCTGAGGTTCTTCTAGTCTGCTATCTTCCTTGACGAAGAAGTACAGATTCTTTTGTCATGTGAACATAAGGGTTGGTGCTGGCCCTGTAAACAGAAGAATGGGAGGTTCTTCTTGCCTGCTATGTTCCTTGACGAAAGAAGTACAGATTCTTTTGTCATGTGAACATAAGGGTTGGTGCTGGCCCTGTAGACAGAAGAAGCTGAGGTTTTTCTAGCCTGCTATGTTCCTTGACAAAAGAAGTACCGATTCTTTTGTCATGTGAACATAAGGGTTGGTACTGGCCCTGTAGACAGAAGAAGCTAAGGTTCTTCTAGCCTGCTATGTTCCTTGACGAAAGAAGTACAGATTCTTTTGTCATGTGAACATAAGGGTTGGTGCTGGCCCTCTAGACAGATGAAGCTGAGGTTCTTATAGCCTGCTATGTTCCTTGACGAAAGAAGTACAGTTTCTTTTGTCATGTGAACATAAGGGTTGGTGCTGGCCCTGTAGACAGAAGAAGCTGAGGTTCTTCTAGCCTGCTATGTTCCTTGACGAAAGAAGTACAGATTCTTTTGTCATGTGAACATAAGGGTTGGTGCTGGCCCTGTAGACAGAAGAAGCTGAGGTTCTTCTAGCCTGCTATGTTCCTTGACGAAAGAAGTACATATTCTTTTGTCATGTGAACATGAGGGTTGGTTCTGGCCCTGTAGACAGAAGAAGCTGAGGTTCTTGTAGCCTGCTATGTTCCTAGACGAAAGAAGTACAGATTCTTTTGTCATGTGAACATGAGGGTTGGTTTTGGCCCTGTAGACAGAAGAAGCTGAGGTTCCTGTAGCCTGCTATGTTCCTTGATGAAAGAAGTACAGATTCTTTTGTCATGTGAACATGAGGGTTGTTTCTGGCACTGTAGACAGAAGAAGCTGAGGTTCTTGTAGCCAGCTATGTTCCTTGACGAAAGAAGTACATATTCTTTTGTCATGTGAACATGAGGGTTGGTTCTGGCCCTGTAGACAGAAGAAGCTGAGGTTCTTCTAGCCTGCTATGTTCCTTGACGAAAGAAGTACAGATTCTTTTGTCATGTGAACATGAGGGTTGGTTCTGGCCCTGTAGACAGAAGAAGCTGAGGTTCTTGTAGCCTGCTATGTTCCTTGACGAAAGAAGTACAGATTCTTTTGTCATGTGAACATAAGGGTTGGTGCTGGCCCTGTAGACAGAAGAAGCCGAGGTTCTTCTAGCCTGCTATGTTCCTTGACAAAAGAAGTACAGATTTCTTTGTCATGTGAACATAAGGGTTGGTGCTGGCCCTGTAGACAGAAGAAGCTGAGGTTCTTCTAGTCTGCTATGTTCCTTGACAAAAGAAGTACAGATATTTTTGTCATGTGAACATAAGGGTTGGTGCTGGCCCTTTAGACAGAAGAAGCTGAGGTTCTTCTAGTCTGCTATGTTCCTTGACGAAAGAAGTACAGATTCTTTTGTCATGTGAACATAAGGGTTGGTGCTGGCCCTGTAGACAGAGGAATCTGAGGTTCTTCTAGTCTGCTATGTTCCTTGACGAAAGAAGTACAGATTCTTTTGTCATGTGAACATAAGGGTTGGTGCTGGCCCTTTAGAAAGAAGAAGCCGAGGTTCTTCTAGCCTGCTATGTTCCTTGACGAAAGAAGTACAGATTCTTTTGTCATATGAACATAAGGGTTGGTGCTGTCCCTGTAGACAGAAGAAGCCGAGGTTTTTCTAGTCTGCTATGTTCCTTGACGAAAGAAGTACAGATTCTTTTGTCATGTGAACATAAGTGTTGGTGCTGGCCCCGTAGACAGAAGAAGCTGAGGTTCTTCTAGTCGCCTATGTTTCTTGACGAATGAAGTACAGATTCTTTTGTCTTGTGAACATAAGGCTGAGGTTCTTCTAGCCTGCTATGTTCCTTGACGAAAGAAGTACAGATTCTTTTGTCATGTGAACATAAGGGTTGGTGCTAGCCCTGTAGACGGAAGAAGCTGAGGTTCTTCTAGTCTGCTATGTTCCTTGACGAAAGAAGTACAGATTCTTTTGCCATGTGAACATAAGGCTGAGGTTCTTGTAGCCTGCTATGTTCCTTGACGAAAGAAGTAGAGATTCTTTTGTCATGTGAACATAAGGGTTGGTGCTGGCCCTGTAGACAGAAGAAGCTGAGGTTCTTCTATTCTGCTATGTTCCTTGACGAAAGGAGTACAGATTCTTTTGTCATGTGAACATAAGGCTGAGGTTCTTGTAGCCTGCTATGTTCCTTGACGAAAGAAGTACAGATTCTTTTGTCATGTGAACATAAGGGTTGGTGCTGGCCCTGTAAACAGAAGAAGCTGAGGTTCTTCTAGTCTGCTATGTTCCTTGACGAAAGAAGTACAGATTCTTTTGTCATGGGAACATTAGGGTTGGTGCTGGCCCTGTAGACAGAAGAAGCTGAGGTTCTTCTAGTCTGCTATGTTCCTTGACGAAAGAAGTACATATTCTTTTGTCATGTGAACATAAGTGTTGGTGCTGGCCCCGTAGACAGAAGAAGCTGAGGTTCTTCTAGTAGCCTATGTTCCTTGACGAATGAAGTACAGATTCTTTTATCTTGTGAACATAAGGCTGAGGTTCTTCTAGCCTGCTATGTTCCTTGACGAAAGAAGTACAGATTCTTTTGTCATGTGAACATAAGGGTTGGTGCTGGCCCTGTAGACAGAAGAAGCTGAGGTTCTTCAATTCTGCTATGTTCCTTGACGAAAGAAGTACAGATTCTTTTGCCATGTGAACATAAGGCTGAGGTTCTTGTAGCCTGCTATGTTCCTTGACGAAAGAAGTAGAGATTCTTTTGTCATGTGAACATAAGGGTTGGTGCTGGCCCTGTAGACAGAAGAAGCTGAGGTTCTTCTATTCTGCTATGTTCCTTGACGAAAGGAGTACAGATTCTTTTGTCATGTGAACATAAGGCTGAGGTTCTTGTAGCCTGCTATGTTCCTTGACGAAAGAAGTACAGATTCTTTTGTCATGTGAACATAAGGGTTGGTGCTGGCCCTGTAGACAGAAGAAGCTGAGGTTCTTCTAGCCTGCTATGTTCCTTGACGAAAGAAGTACAGATTCTTTTGTCATGTGAACATTAGGGTTGGTGCTGGCCCTGTAGACAGAAGAAGCTGAAGTTCTTCTAGTCTGCTATGTTCCTTGACGAAGAAGTACAGATTCTTTTGTCATGTGAACATAATGGTTGGTGCTGGCCCTGTAGACAGAAGAAGCAGAGGTTCTTCTAGCCTGCTATAATCGTTGACGAAAGAAGTACAGATTCTTTTGTCATGTGAACATAAGGGTTGGTGCTGGCCCTGTAGACAGAAGAAGCTGAGGTTCTTCTAGCCTGCTATGTTCCTTGACGAAAGAAGTACAGATTCTTTTGTCATGTGAACATAAGGGTTGGTGCTGGCCCTGTAGACAGAAGAAGCTGAGGTTCTTCTAGTCTGCTATGTTCCTTGACAAAAGAAGTACAGATATTTTTGTCATGTGAACATAAGGGTTGGTGCAGGCCCTTTAGACAGAAGAAGCTGAGGTTCTTCTAGTCTGCTATGTTCCTTGACGAAAGAAGTACAGATTCTTTTGTCATGTGAACATAAGGGTTGGTGCTGGCCCTGTAGACAGAGGAAGCTGAGGTTCTTCTAGTCTGCTATGTTCCTTTAAGAAAGAAGTACAGATTCTTTTGTCATGTGAACATAAGAGTTGGTGCTGGCCCTTTAGACAGAAGAGGCCAAGGTTCTTCTAGCCTGCTATGTTCCTTGACGAAAGAAGTACAGATTCTTTTGTCATATGAACATAAGGGTTGGTGCTGTCCCTGTAGACAGAAGAAGCCGAGGTTTTTCTAGTCTGCTATGTTCCTTGACGAAAGAAGTACAGATTCTTTTGTCATGTGAACATAAGTGTTGGTGCTGGCCCCGTAGAGAGAAAAAGCTGAGGTTCTTCTAGACGCCTATGTTCCTTGACGAATGAAGTACAGATTCTTTTGTCTTGTGAACATAAGGCTGAGGTTCTTCTAGCCTGCTATGTTCCTTGACGAAAGAAGTACAGATTCTTTTGTCATGTGAACATAAGGGTTGGTGCTGGCCCTGTAGACAGAAGAAGCTGAGGTTCTTCTATTCTGCTATGTTCCTTGACGAAAGAAGTACAGATTCTTTTGCCATGTGAACATAAGGCTGAGGTTCTTGTAGCCTGCTATGTTCCGTGACGAAAGAAGTAGAGATTCTTTTGTCATGTGAACATAAGGGTTGGTGCTGGCCCTGTAGACAGAAGAAGCTGAGGTTCTTCTATTCTGCTATGTTCCTTGACGAAAGAAGTACAGATTCTTTTGTCATGTGAACATAAGGCTGAGGTTCTTGTTGCCTGCTATGTTCCTTGGCGAAAGAAGTAGAGATTCTTTTGTCATGTGAACATAAGGGTTGGTGCTGGCCCTGTAGACAGAAGAAGCTGAGGTTCTTCTAGCCTGCTATGTTCCTTGACGAAAGAAGTACAGATTCTTTTGTCATGTGAACATAAGGGTTGGTGCTGGCCCTGTAGACAGAAGAAGCTGAGGTTCTCCTAGTCTGCTATGTTCCTTGACGAAAGAAGTACAGATTCTTTTGTCATGTGAACATAAGGGTTGGTGCTGGCCCTATAGACAGAAAAAGCTAAGGTTCTCCTAGCCTGCTATGTTCCTTGACGAAAGAAGTACAGATTCTCTTGTCATGTGAATATAAGGGTTGGTGCTGGCTCTGTAGACAGAAAAAGCTGAGGTTCTTCTAGCTTGCTATATTCTTTGACGAAAGAAGTACAGATTCTTTTGTTATGTGAACATAAGGGTTGGTGCTGGCCCTGTAGACAGAAGAAGCTGAGGTTATTCTAGCCTGCTACGTTCCTTGACGAAAGAAGTACAGATTCTTTTGTCATGTGAACATAAGGGTTGGTGCTGGCCCTGTAGACAGAAGAAACTGAGGTTTTTCTAGCCTGCTATGTTCCTGGACGAAAGAAGTACAGATTCTTTTGTCATGTGAACATAAGGGTTGGTGCTGGCCCTGTAGACAGAAGAAGCTGAGGTTCTTCTAGCCTGCTATGTTCCTTGACAAAAGAAGTACAGATTCTTTTGTCATGTGAACATAAGGGTTGGTGCTGGCCCTGTAGACAGAAGAAGCTGAGGTTCTTCTAGCCTGCTATGTTCCTTGACGAAAGAAGTACAGATTCTTTTGTCATGTGAATATAAGGGTTGGTGCTGGCCCTGTAGACATAAGAAGCTGAGGTTCTTCTAGCCTGCTATGTTCCTTGACGAAAGAAGTACAGATTCTTTTGTCATGTGAACATAAGGGTTGGTGCTGGCTCTGTAGACAGAAGAAGCCGAGGTTCTTCTAGCCTGCTATGTTCCTTGACGAAAGAAGTACAGATTCTTTTGTCATGTGAACATAAGGGTTGGTGCTGGCCCTGTAGACAGAAGAAGCTGCGGTTCTTCTAGCCTGCTATGTTCCTTGACGGAAGAAGTTCTGATTCTTTTGTCATGTGAACATAATGGTTGGTGCTGGCCCTGTAGACAGAAGAAGCTGAGGTTCTTCTAGCCTGCTATGTTCCTTGACAAAAGAAGTAGAGACTCTTTTGTCATGTGAACATAAGGGTTGGTGCTGGCCCTGTAGACAGAAGAAGCTGAGGTTCTCCTAGCCTGCTATGTTCCTTGACGAAAGAAGTACAGATTCTTTTGTCATGTAAATATAATGGTTGGTGCTGGCCCTGTAGACAGAAGAAGCCGGGGTTCTTCTAGCGTGCTATGTTCCTTGACGAAAGAAGTACAGATTCTTTTGTCATGTGAACACAAGGGTTGGTGCTGGCCCTGTAGACAGAAGAAGCCGGGGTTCTTCTAGCGTGCTATGTTCCTTGACGAAAGAAGTACAGATTCTTTTATCATGTGAACACAAGGGTTGGTGCTGGCCCTGTAGACAGAAGAAGCCGGGGTTCTTCTAGCGTGCTATGTTCCTTGACGAAAGAAGTACAGATTCTTTGGTCATGTGAACACAAGGGTTGGTGCTGGCCCTGTAGACAGAAGAAGCTGGGGTTCGTCTAGCCCGCTATGTTCCCTGACGAAGAAGTACAGATTCTTTGGTCGTGTCAACATAAGGGTTGGTGCTGGCCCTGTAGACAAAAGAAGCTGGGGTTTGTTTAGCCCGCTATGTTCCGTGACGAAGAAGTACAGATTCTTTGGTCGTGTCAACATAAGGGTTGGTGCTGGTCCTGTAGACAGAAGCTGAGGTTCGTCTAGCCCGCTATGTTCCGTGACGAAGAAGTACAGATTCTTTGGTCGTGTGAACATAAGGGGTGGTGCTGGCCCTGTAGAGAGAAGAAGCTGGGGTTCGTCTAGCCCGCTATGTTCCGTGACGAAGAAGTACAGATTCTTTGGTCATGTGAACATAAGGGGTGGTGCTGGCCCTGTAGAGAAAAGAAGCTAGGGTTTGTCTAGCCCGCTATGTTCCGTGACGAAGAAGTACAGATTCTTTGGTCATGTGAACATAAGGGGTGGTGCTGGCCCTGTAGACAGAAGAAGCTGGGGTTCGTCTAACCCACTATGTTCCGTGACGAAGAAGTTCAGATTCTTTGGTCATGTGAACATAAGGGGTGGTGCTGGCCCTGTAGACAGAAGAAGCTGGGGTTCGTCTTGCCCGCTATGTTCCGTGACGAAGAAGTACAGATTCTTTGGTCTTGTGAACATAAGGGGTGGTCCTGGCCCTGTAGACAGAAGAAGCTGGGGTTCGTCTAGCCCGCTATGTTCAGTGACGAAGAAGTACAGATTCTTTGGTCATGTGAACACAAGGGTTGGTGCTGGCCCTGTAGACAGAAGAAACTGAGGTTCTTCTAGCCTGCTATGTTCCTGGACGAAAGAAGTACAGATTCTTTTGTCATGTGAACATAAGGGTTGGTGCTGGCCCTGTAGACAAAAGAAGCTGAGGTTCTTCTAGCCTGCTATGTTCCTTGACAAAAGAAGTACAGATTCTTTTGTCATGTGAACATAAGGGTTGGTGCTGGCCCTGTAGACAGAAGAAGCTGAGGTTCTTCTAGCCTGCTATGTTCCTTGACGAAAGAAGTACAGATTCTTTTGTCATGTGAATATAAGGGTTGGTGCTGGCCCTGTAGACATAAGAAGCTGAGGTTCTTCTAGCCTGCTCTGTTCCTTGACGAAAGAAGTACAGATTCTTTTGTCATGTGAACATAAGGGTTGGTGCTGGCCCTGTAGACAGAAGAAGCTGAGGTTCTTCTAGGCTGCTCTGTTCCTTGACGAAAGAAGTACAGATTCTTTTGTCATGTGAACATAATGGTTGGTGCTGGCCCTGTAGACAGAAGAAGCTGAGGTTCTTCTAGCTTGCTATGTTACTTGATGAAAGAAGTACATATTCTTTTGTCATGTGAACATAAGGGTTGGTGCTGGCTCTGTAGACAGAAGAAGCTGAGGTTCTTCTAGCCTGCTATGTTCCTTGACGAAAGAAGTACAGATTCTTCTGTCATGTGAACATAAGGGTTGGTGCTGGCCCTGTAGACAGAAGAAGCTGCGGTTCTTCTAGCCTGCTATGTTCCTTGACGGAAGAAGTTCTGATTCTTTTGTCATGTGAACATAAGGGTTGGTGCTGGCCCTGTAGACAAAAGAAGCTGAGGTTCTTCTAGCCTGCTATGCTCTTTGACGGAAGAAGTTCTGATTTTTTTGTCATGTGAACATAAGGGTTGGTGCTGACTCTGTAGACAGAAGAAGCTGAGGTTCTTCTAGTCTGCTATGTTCCTTGACGGAAGAAGTACTGATTCTTTTGTCATGTGAACATAAGGGCTGGTGCTGGCCCTGTAGACAGAAGAAGCTGAGGTTCTTCTAGCCTGCTATGTTCCTTGACGAAAGAAGTACTGATTCTTTTGTCATGTGAACATAAGGGTTGGTGCTGGCCCTGTAGACAGAAGAAGCTGAGGTTCTTCTAGCCTGCTACGTTCCTTGACGAAAAAAGTACAGATTCTTTTGTCATGTGAACATAAGGGTTGGTGCTGGCCCATAACGGTTGGTGCTGGTCCTGTAGACAGAAGAAGCTAAGGTTCTTCTAGCCTGCTATGTTCCTTGACGAAAGAAGTACAGATTCTTTTGTCATGTGAACATAAGGGTTGGTGCTGGCCCTGTAGACAGAATAAGCTGAGGTTCTTTTAGCCTGCTATGTTCCTTGACAAAGAAGTTCAGATTATTTTGTCATGTGAATATAAGGGTTGGTGCTGGCCCTGTAGACAGAAGAAGCTGAGGTTCTTCTATCCTGCTATGTTCCTTGACGAAAGAAGTACAGATTCTTTTGTCATATGAACATAAGGGTTGGTGCTGGCCTTGTAGACAGAAGAAGCCGAGTTCTTCTAGCGTGCTATGTTCCTTGACGAAAGAAGTACAGATTCTTTTGTCATGTGAACATAAGGGTTGGTGCTGGCCCTGTAACAGAAGAGGCTGGGGTTCTTCTAGCGTGCTATGTTCCTTGACGAAAGAAGTACAGATTCTTTTGTCATGTGAACACAAGGGTTGGTGCTGGCCCTGTAGACAGAAGAAGCCGGGGTTCTTCTAGCGTGCTATGTTCCTTGACGAAAGAAGTACAGATTCTTTTGTCATGTGAACACAAGGGTTGGTACTGGCCCTGTAGACAGAAGAAGCCGGGGTTCTTCTAGCGTGCTATGTTCCTTGACAAAAGAAGTACAGATTCTTTTGTCATGTGAACACAAGGGTTGGTGCTGGCCCTGTAGACAGAAGAAGCCGGGGTTCTTCTAGCGTGCTATGTTCCTTGACGAAAGAAGTACAGATTCTTTTGTCATGTGAACACAAGGGTTGGTGCTGGCCCTGTAGACAGAAGAAGCCGGGGTTCTTCTAGCGTGCTATGTTCCTTGACGAAAGAAGTACAGATTCTTTTATCATGTGAACACAAGGGTTGGTGCTGGCCCTGTAGACAGAAGAAGCCGGGGTTCTTCTAGTGTGCTATGTTCCTTGACGAAAGAAGTACAGATTCTTTTATCATGTGAACACAAGGGTTGGTGCTGGCCCTGTAGACAGAAGAAGCCGGGGTTCTTCTAGCGTGCTATGTTCCTTGACAAAAGAAGTACAGATTCTTTGGTCATGTGAACTCAAGGGTTGGTGCTGGCCCTGTAGACAGAAGAAGCTGGGGTTCGTCTAGCCCGCTATGTTCCCTGACGAAGAAGTACAGATTCTTTGGTCGTGTCAACATAAGGGTTGGTGCTGGCCCTGTAGACAGAAGAAGCTGGGGTTTGTTTAGCCCGCTATGTTCCGTGACGAAGAAGTACAGATTCTTTGGTCGTGTCAACATAAGGGTTGGTGCTGGTCCTGTAGACAGAAGAAGCTGAGGTTCGTCTAGCCCGCTATGTTCCGTGACGAAGAAGTACAGATTCTTTGGTCGTGTGAACATAAGGGGTGGTGCTGGCCCTGTAGAGACAAGAAGCTGGGGTTCGTCTAGCCCGCTATGTTCCGTGACGAAGAAGTACAGATTCTTTGGTCGTGTGAACATAAGGGATGGTGCTGGCCTTGTAGAGAGAAGAAACTGAGGTTCGTCTAGCCCGCTATGTTCCGTGACGAAGAAGTACAGATTCTTTGGTCATGTGAACATAAGGGGTGGTGCTGGCCCTGTAGAGAAAAGAAGCTAGGGTTTGTCTAGCCCGCTATGTTCCGTGACGAAGAAGTACAGATTCTTTGGTCATGTGAACATAAGGGGTGGTGCTGGCCCTGTAGACAGAAGAAGCTGGGGTTCTTCTAGCCCACTATGTTCCGTGACGAAGAAGTTCAGATTCTTTGGTCATGTGAACATAAGGGGTGGTGCTGGCCCTGTAGACAGAAGAAGCTGGGGTTCGTCTTGCCCGCTATGTTCCGTGACGAAGAAGTACAGATTCTTTGGTCTTGTGAACATAAGGGGTGGTGCTGGCCCTGTAGACAGAAGAAGCTGGGGTTCGTCTAGCCCGCTATGTTCAGTGACGAAGAAGTACAGATTCTTTGGTCATGTGAACATAAGGGTTGGTGCTGGCACCGTAGACAGAAGAAGCTGGGGTTCGTCTAGCCCACTATGTTCCGTGACAAAGAAGTAGAGATTCTTTGGTCATGTGAACATAAGGGGTGGTGCTGGCCCCGTAGATAGAAGAAGCTGGGGTTCGTCTAGCCCGCTATGTTCCGTGACGAAGAAGTACAGATTCTTTGGTCATGTGAACATAAGGGGTGGTGCTGGCCCCTTACACAGAAGAAGCTGGGGTTCGTCTAGCCCGCTATGTTCCGTGACGAAGAAGTACAGATTCTTTGGTCATGTGAACATAAGGGGTGGTGCTGGCCCCGTAGACAGAAGAAGCTGGGGTTCGTCTAGCCCGCTATGTTCCGTGACGAAGAAGTACAGATTCTTTGGTCATGTGAACATAAGGGGTGGTGCTGGCCCTTTAGACAGAAGAAGCTGGGGTTCGTCTACCCCGCTATGTTCCGTGACGAAGAAGTACAGATTCTTTGGTCATGTGATCATAAGGGGTGGTGCTGGCCCTGTAGACAGAAGAAGCTGGGGTTCGTCTAGCCCGCTATGTTCCGTGACGAAGATATACAGATTCTTTGGTCATGTGAAAATAAGGGGTGGTGCTGGCCCTGTAGACAGAAGAAGCTGGGGTTCGTCTAGCCCGCTATATTCCGTGACAAAGAAGTAGAGATTCTTTGGTCATGTGAACATAAGGGGTGGTGCTGGCCCTGTAGACAGAAGAAGCTGGGGTTCGTCTAGCCCGCTATGTTCCGTCACGAAGAAGTACAGATTCTTTGGTCATGTGAACATAAGGGGTGGTGCTGGCCCTGTAGACAGAAGAAGCTCGGGTTCGTCTAGCCCGCTACGTTCCGTGACGAAGAAGTACAGATTCTTTGGTCATGTGAACATAAGGGGAGGTGCTGGCCCTGTAGACAGAAGAAGCTGGGGATCGTCTAGCCCGCTATTAATCCGTGACGAAGAAGTACAGATTCTTTGGTCATGTGAACATAAGGGGTGGTGCTGGCCCTGTAGACAGAAGAAGCTGTGGTTCGTCTAGCCCGCTATGTTCCGTGACGAAGAAGTACAGATTCTTTGGTCATGTGAACTTAAGTGGTGGTGCTGGCCCCGTAGAGAGATGAAGCTGGGGTTCGTCTAGCCCGCTATGTTCCGTGACGAAGAAGTACAGATTCTTTGGTCATGTGAACATAAGGGTTGGTGCTGGCCCCGTAGACAGAAGAAGCTGGGGTTCGTCTAGCCCGCTATGTTCTGTGACGAAGAAGTACAGATTCTTTGGTCATGTGAACATGAGGGTTGGTGCTGGCCCTGTAGACAGAAGATGCTGGGGTTCTTCTAGCCCGCTATGTTCCGTGACGAAAAAGCACAGATTCTTTGGTCATGTGAACATAAGAGTTGGTGCTGGCCCTGTAGACAGAAGAAGCTGGGGTTCGTCTAGCCCGCTATGTTCCGTGACAAAGAAGTACAGATTCTTTGGTCATGTGAACATAAGGGTTGGTGCTGGCCCTGCAGACAGAAGAAGCTGGGGTTCGTCTAGCCCGCTACGTTCCGTGACGAAGAAGTATAGATTCTTTGGTCATGTGACCATAAGGGTTGGTGCTGACCCTGCAGACAGAAGAAGCTGGGGTTCGTCTAGCCCGCTACAATCCGTGACGAAGAAGTACAGATTCTTTGGTCATGTGAACATAAGGGTTGGTGCTGGCCCTGTAGACAAAAGAAGCTGGGGTTCGTCTAGCCCGCTAAGTTCCGTGACGAAGAAGTACAGATTCTTTGGTCATGTGAACATAAGGGTTGGTGCTGGCCCCGTAGACAGAAGAAGCTGGGGTTCGTCTAGCCCGCTATGTTCCGTGACGAAGAAGTACAGATTCTTTGGTCATGTGAACATAAGGGTTGGTGCTGGCCCTGCAGACAGAAGAAGCTGGGGTTCGTCTAGCCCGCTACGTTCCGTGACGAAGAAGTACAGATTCTTTGGTCATGTGAACATAAGGGTTGGTGCTGGCCCTGTAGACAGAAGAAGCTGGGGTTCGTCTAGCCCGCTACGTTCCTTGACGAAGAAGTAAAGCTTCTTTGGTCATGTGAACATAAGGGTTGGTACTGGCCATGTAGACAGAAGAAGCTGGGGTTCGTCTAGCCCGCTACGTTCCGTGACGAAAAAGTACAGATTCTTTGGTCATGTGAACATAAGGGTTGGTGCTGGCCCTGTAGACAGAAGAAGCTGGGGTTCGTGTAGCCCGCTACGTTCAGTGACGAAGAAGTACAGATTTTTTGGTCATGTGAACATAAGGGTTGGTGCTGGCCCTGTAGACAGAAGAAACTGAGGCTCGTTTAGCCCGCTATGTTCGGTGACGAAGAAGTAAACATTCTTTGGTCATTCTTTTGTCAGGTGAACACAAGGGTTGGTACTGGCCCTTTCGATGGAGAAATCTGAGGCTCTTCTAGTCTGCTATGTTCTTGATGAAGAAGTACAGATTCTTTTGTCATGTGAACACAAGGGTTGGTACTGGCCCTGTCGATAGAAGAAGCCGAGGTTCTTCTAGTCTGCTATGTTCCTTGATGAAGAAGTACAAATTCTTTTTTCAGGTGAACACAAGGGTTGGTACTGGCCCTGTCGATAGAAGAAGCTGAGGTTCTTCTAGTCTACTATGTTCCTTGATGAAGAAGTACAGATTCTTTTGTCAGGTGAACACAAGGGTTGGTATTCTCCCTGTCGATAGAAGAAGCTGATTTTCTTCTAGTCTGCTATGTTCCTTGATGAAGAAGTACAGATTCTTTTGTCATGTGAACACAAGGGTTGGTACTGGCCCTGAAGATAGAATGAGCTGAGGTTCTTCTAGTCTGCTTTGTTCCTTGATGAAGAAGTACAGATTCTTTTGTCATGTGAACATAAGGGTTGGTACTGGCCCTGTAGATAGAAGAAGCTGAGGTTCTTCTAGTATGCTATGTTCCTTGATAAAGAAGTACAGATTCTTTTGTCATGTAAACATAAGGGTTGGTACTGGCCCTGTAGATAGAAGAAGCTGAGGTTCTACTAGTGTGCTATGTTCCTTGATGAAGAAGTACAGATTCTTTTGTCAGGTGAACACAAGGGTTGGTACTGGCCCTGTCGATAGAAGAAGCTGAGGTTCTTCTAGTCTGCTATGTTCCTTGATGAAAAAGTACAGATTCATTTTTCAGGTGAACACAAGGGGTGGTACTGGCCCTGTAGATAGAATAAGCTGAGGTTCTTCTAGTCTGCTATGTTCCTTGATGAAGAAGTACAGATTCTTTTGTCATGTGAACATAAGGGTTGGTACTGGCCCTGTAGATAGAAGAAGCTGAGGTTCTTCTAGTCTGCTATGTTCCTTGATGAAGAAGTACAGATTCTTTTGTCATGTGAACATAAGGGTTGGTACTGGCCCTGTGGATAGAAAAAGCTGAGGTTCTTCTAGTCTGCTATGTTCCTTGATGAAGAATTACAGATTCCTTTGTCATGTGAACATAAGGGTTGGTACTGGCCCTGTAGATAGAAGAAGCTGACATTCTTCTAGTCTGCTATGTTCCTTGATGAAGAAGTACAGATTTATTTTGTCATGTGAACACAAGGGTTGGTACTGGCCCTGTAGATAGAAGAAGCTGAAGTTCTTCTTGTCTGCTATGTTCCTTGATGAAGAAGTACAGATTCTTTTGTCAAGTGAACACAAGGGTTGGTACTGGCCCTGTAGATAGAAGAAGCTGAGGTTCTTCTAGTCTGCTATGTTCCTTGATGAAGAAGTACAGATTCTATTGTCATGTGAACACAAGGGTTGGTACTGGCCCTTTAGATAGAAGAAGCTGAGGTTCTTCTAGTGTGCTATGTTCCTTGATGAAGAAGTACAGATTTTTTTGTCATATGAACACAAGGGTTGGTACTGGCCCTGTAGATAGAAGAAGCTGAGGTTCTTCTAGTCTGCTATGTTCCTTGATGAAGAAGTACAGATTCTTTTGTCATGTGAACACAAGGGTTGGTACTGGCCCTGTGGATAGAAGAAGCTGAGGTTCTCCTAGTATGCTATGTTCCTTGATGAAGAAGTATAGATTCTTTTGTCATGTGAACATAATGGTTGGTACTGGCCCTGTAGATAGAAAAAGCTCAAGTTCTTCTAGTGTGCTATGTTCCTTGATGAAGAAGTACAGATTCTTTTGTCATGTGGACATAAGGGTTGGTGATGGCCCTGTGGATAGAAGAAGCTCAGGTTCTTCTAGTCTGCTATGTTCCTTGATGAAGATGTACAGATTCTTTTGTCATGTGAACATAAGGGTTGGTACTGGCCCTGTGGATAGAAGAAGCTGAGGTTCTTCTAGTCTGCTATGTTCCTTGATGAAGAAGTACAGATTATTTTGTCATGTGAACATAAGGGTTGGTACTGGCCCTGTGGATAGAAGAAGCTGAGGTTCTTCTAGTCTGCTATGTTCCTTGATGTAGAAGTACAGATTCTTTTTTCATGTGAACATAAGGGTTGGTACCGGCCCTGTGGATAGAAGAAGCCGAGGTTCTTCTAGTCTGCTATGTTCCTTGATGAAGAAGTACAGATTCTTTTGTCATGTGAACATAAGGGTTGGTACTGGCCCTGTAGATAGAAGAAGCTCAGGTTCTTCTAGTGTGCTATGTTCCTTGATTAAGAAGTACAGATTCTTTTGTCATGTGAACATAAGGGTTGGTACTGGCCCTGTCGATAGAAGAAGCTGAGGTTCTTCTAGTCTGCTATGTTCCTTGATGAAGAAGTACAGATTCTTTTGTCATGTGAACATACGGGTTGGTACTGGCCCTGTGAAAAGAAGAAGCTGAGGGTCTTCTAGTGTGCTATGTTCCTTGATGAAGAAGTACAGATTCTTTTGTCATGTGAATATTAGGGTTGAAACTGGCCCTGTGGAGAGAAGAAGCTGAAGTTCTTCTAGTCTGCTATGTTTCTTGATGAAGAAGTACAGATTCTTTTGTCATGTGAACATAAGGGTTGGTACTGGCCCTGTAGATAGAAGAAGCTGAGTTGGTTCTAGTGTGCTATGTTCCTTGATGAAGAAGTACAGATTATTTTGTCATGTGAACATAAGGGTTGGTACTGGCCCTGTAGATAAAAGAAGCTGAGGTGGTTCTAGTGGGCTATGATCCTTGATGAAGAAGTACAGATTCTTTATTCATGTAAACATAAGGGTTGGTACTGGCCCTGTAGATAGAAGAAGCTGAGGTTCTTCTAGTGTGCTATGATCCTTGATGAAGAAGTACAGATTCTTTTGTCATGTGAACATAAGGGTTGGTACTAGCCCTGTCAATAGAAGACGCTGAGGTTCTTCTAGTGTGGTATGATCCTTGATGAAGAAGTACAGATTCTTTTGTCATGTGAACATAAGGGTTGGTACTGGCCCTGTAGATAGAAGAAGCTGAGGTTCTTCTAGTCTGCTATGATCCTTGATGAAGAAGTACATATTTTTTTGTCATGTGAACATAAGGGTTGGTACTGGCCCTGTAAATAGAAGAAGCTGAGGTTCTTCTAGTCTGCTATGATCCTTGATGAAGAAGTACAGATTATTTTGTCATGTGAACATAAGGGTTGGTACTGGCCCTGTAGATAGAAAAAGCTGAGGTTCTTCTAGTCTGCTATGTTCCTTGATGAAGAAGTACAGATTATTTTGTTATGTGAACACAAGGGTTGCTACTGGCCCTGTAGATAGAAAAAGCTGAGATTCTTCTAGTCCGCTATGTTCCTTGATGAAGAAGTACAGATTCTTTTGTCATGCAAACACAAGGGTTGGTACTGGCCCTGTCGATAGAAGAAGCTGAGGTTCTTTTAGTCTGCTATGTTCCTTGATGAAGAAGTACAGATTCTTTTGTCATGCGAACACAAGGGTTGGTACTGGCCCAGTCGATAGAAGAAGCTGAGGTTCTTCTAGTCTGCTATGTTCCTTAATGAAGAAGTACAGATTCTTTTGTCAGGTGAACACAAGGGTTGGTACTGGCCCTGTCGATAGAAGAAGCTGAGTTTTTTCTAGTCTGCTATGTTCCTTGATGAAGAAGTACAGATTCTTTTGTCAGGTGAACACAAGGGTTGGTACTGGCCCTGTCAATAGAAGAAGTTGAGGTTCTTCTAGTCTGCTATGTTCCTTGATGAAGAAGTACAGATTCTTTTGTCAGGTGAACACAAGGGTTGGTACTGGCCCTGTCGATAGAAGAAGCTGAGGTTCTTCTAGTCTGCTATGTTCCTTGATGAAGAAGTACAGATTCTTTTGTCAGTTGAACACAAGGGTTGGTACTGCCCCTGTCGATAGAAGAAGCCGAGGTTCTTCTAGTCTGCTATGTTCCTTGATGAAGAAGTACAGATTCTTTTGTCAGGTGAACACAAGGGTTGGTACTGGCCTTGTCGATAGAAGATGCTGAGTTTCTTCTAGTCTGCTATGTTCCTTGATGAAAAAGTACAGATTCTTTTGTCAGGTGAACAAAAGGGTTGGTACTGGCCCTGTCAATAGAAGAAGCTGAGGTTCTTCTAGTCTGCTATGTTCCTTGATGAAGAAGTACAGATTTTTTTGTCAGGTGAACACAAGGGTTGGTACTGGCCCTGTCGATAGAAGAAGTTGAGGTTCTTCTAGTCTGCTATGTTACTTGATGAAGAAGTACAGATTCATTTGTCAGGTGAACACAAGGGTTGGTACTGGCCCTGTCGATAGAAGAAGCTGAGGTTCTTCTAGTCTGCTATGTTCCTTGATGAAGAAGTACAGATTCTTTTGTCAGGTGAACACAAGGGTTGGCACTGGCCCTGTCGATAGAAGAAGCTGAGGTTCTTCTAGTCTGCTATGTTCCTTGATGAAAAAGTACAGATTCATTTGTCAGGTGAACACAAGGGTTGGTACTGGCCCTGTAGATAGAAGAAGCTGAGGTTCTTCTATTGTGCTATGTTCCTTGATGTAGAAATACAGATTCTTTTGTCATGTGAACACAAGGGTTGGTACTGGCCCCTTAGATAGAAGAAGGTCATGTTCTTCTAGTCTGCTATGTTCCTTGATGAAAAAGTACAGATTCTTTTGTCATGTGAACACAAGGGTTGGTACTGGCCCTGTAGATAGAAGCAGCCCAGGTTCTTTTAGTCTGCTATGTTCCTTGATGAAAAAGTACAGATTCTTTTAACATGTGAATACAAGAGTTGGTACTGGCCCTATGGATAGAAGAAGCTGAGGTTCTTTTAGTCTGCTATGTTCCTTGATGAAGAAGTACAGATTCTTTTGTCATGTGAACACAAGGGTTGGTACTGGCCCTGTGGATATAAGAAGCTGAGGTTTTTCTAGTTTGCTATATTCCTTGATGAGGAAGTACAGATTCTTTTGTCATGTGAACAAAGGGTTGGTACTGGCCCTGTGGATAGAAGAAGCTCGGGTTCTTCTAGTCTGCTATGTTCCTTGATGAAGAAAAACAGATTCTTTTGTCATGTGAACACAGGGGTTGGTACTGGCCCTGTGGATAGAAGAAGCTGAGGTTCTTCTAGTCTGATATGTTCCTTGATGAAGAAGTACAGATTCTTTTGTCATGTGAACATAAGGGTTGGTACTGGCCCTGTCGATAGAAGAAGCTAAGGTTCTTCTAGTCTGCAATGTTCATTGATGAAGAAGTACAGATTCTTTTGTCAGGGGAACACAAGGGTTGGTAGTGGCTCTGTGGATAGAAAAAGCTGAGGTTCTTCTAGTCTGCTATGTTCCTTGATGAAGAAGTATAGATTCTTTTTTCATGTGAACATAAGACTTGGTACTGGCCCTGTGGATAGAAGAAGCTGAAGTTTTTCTAGTCTTCTATGTGTCTTGATGAAGAAGTACAGATTCTTTTGTCATGTGAACATAAGGGTTGGTACTGGTCCTGTGGATAGAAGAAGCTGAGGTTCTTCTAGTCTGCTATGTTCCTTGATGAAGAAGTACAGATTCTTTTGTCATGTGAACACAAGGGTTGGTACTGGCCCTGTAGATAGAAGAAGCTGGGGTTCTTCTAGTCTGCTATGTTCCTTGATGAAGAAGTACAGATTCTTTTGTCATGTGAACACAAGAGTTGGTACTGGCCCTATAGAAAGAAGAAGCTGAGGTTCTTCTAGTTTGCTATGTTCCTTGATGAAGAAGTACAGATTATTTTGTCATGTGAACATACAGGTTGGTGCTGGCCCTGTAGACAGAAGAAGCTGAGGTTCTTCTAGCCTGCTATGTTCCTTGACGAAAGAAGTACAGATTCTTTTGTCATGTGAACATAAGGGTTGGTGCTGGCCCTCTAGACAGAAGAAGCTGAGGTTCTTCTAGCCTGCTATGTTCCTTGACGAAAGAAGTACAGATTCTTTTGTCATGTGAACATAAGGGTTGGTGCTGGCCCTGTAGACAGAAGAAGCTGAGGTTCTTCTAGGCTGCTCTGTTCCTTGACGAAAGAAGTACAGATTCTTTTGTCATGTGAACATAATGGTTGGTGCTGGCCCTGTAGACAGAAGAAGCTGAGGTTCTTCTAGCTTGCTTTGTTACTTGACGAAAGAAGTACAGATTCTTTTGTCATGTGAACATAAGGGTTTGTGCTGGCTCTGTAGACAGAAGAAGCTGAGGTTCTTCTAGCCTGCTATGTTCCTTGACGAAAGAAGTACAGATTCTTTTGTCATGTGAACATAAGGGTTGGTGCTGGCCCTGTAGACAGAAGAAGCTTAGGTTCTTCTAGCCTGCTATGTTCCTTGACAGAAGAAGTTCTGATTCTTTTGTCATGTAAACATAAGGGTTAGTGCTGGCCCAGTAGACAAAAGAAGCTGAGGTTCTTCTAGCCTGCTATGCTCTTTGACGGAAGAAGTTCTGATTCTTTTGTCATGTGAACATAAGGGTTGGTGCTGATCCTCTAGACAGAAGAAGCTGAGGTTCTTCTATTCAGCTATGTTCCTTGACGGAAGAAGTACTGATTCTTTTGTCATGTGAACATAAGGGTTGGTGCTGGCACTGTAGACAGAAGAAGCTGAGGTTCTTCTAGCCTGCTATGTTCCTTGACGAAAGAAGTACTGATTCTTTTGTCATGTGAACATAAGGGTTGGTGCTGGCCCTGTAGACAGAAGAAGCCGAGGTTCTTCTAGCCTGCTATGTTCCTTGACGAAAGAAGTACAGATTCTTTTGTCATGTGAACATAAGGGTTGGTGTTGGCCCGTAAGGGTTGGTGCTGGCCCTGTAGACAGAAGAAGCTGAGGTTCTTCTAGCCTGCTATGTTCCTTGACGAAAGAAGTACAGATTCTTTTGTCATGTGAACATAAGGGTTGGTGCTGGCCCTGTAGACAGAAGAAGCTGAGGTTCTTCTAGCCTGCTATGTTCCTTGACAAAGAAGTACAGATTATTTTGTCATGTGAACATAAGGGTTGGTACTGGCCCTGTAGACAGAAGAAGCCGATGTTCTTCTAGCCTGCTATGTTCCTTGACGAAAGAAGTACAGATTCTTTTGTCATATGAACATAAGGGTTGGTGCTGGCATTGTAGACAGAAGAAGCCGAGGTTCTTCTAGCCTGCTATGTTCCTTGACGAAAGAAGTACAGATTCTTTTGTCATGTGAACATAAGGGTTGGTGCTGGCCCTGTAGACAGAAGAGGCAGGGGCTCTTCTAGCGTGCTATGTTCCTTGACGAAAAAAGTACAGATTCTTTTGTCATGTGAACACAAGGGTTAGTGCTGGCCCTGTAGACAGAAGAAGCTGGGGTTCTTCTAGCGTGCTATGTTCCTTGACGAAAGAAGTACAGATTCTTTTGTCATGTGAACACAAGGGTTGGTGCTGGCCCTGTAGACAGAAGAAGCTGGGGTGCTTCTAGCGTGCTATGTTCCTTGACTAAAGAAGTACAGATTTTTTTGTCATGTGAACACAAGGGTTGGTGCTGGCCCTGTAGACAGAAGAACCCGAGGTTCTTCTAGCGTGCTATGTTCCTTGACGAAAGAAGTACAGATTCTTTTGTTATTTGAACACAAGGGTTGGTGCTGGCCCTGTAGACAGAAGAAGCCGGGGTTCTTCTAGCGTGCTATGTTCCTTGACGAAAGAAGTACAGATTCTTTTGTCATGTGAACACAAGGGTTGGAACTGGCCCTGTGGAGAGAAGAAGCTGAGGATCTTCTAGTCTGCTATGTTTCTTGATGAAGAAGTACAGATTCTTTTGTCATGTGAACATAAGGGTTGGTACTGGCCCTGTAGATAGAAGAAGCTGAGGTGGTTCCAGTGTGCTATGTTCCTTGATGAAGAAGTACAGATTCTTTTGTCATGTGAACATAAGGGTTGGTACTGGCCCTGTAGATAGAAGAAGCTGAGGTGGTTCTAGTGGGCTATGATCCTTGATGAAGAAGTACAGATTCTTTTGTCATGTGAACATAAGGGTTGGTACTGGCCCTGTAGATAGAAGAAGCTGAGGTTCTCCTAGTCTAATATGTTCCTTGATGAAGAAGTACAGATTCTTTTGTCATGTGAACATAAGGGTTGGTACTGGCCCTGTCGATAGAAGACGCTGAGGTTCTTCTAGTGTGGTATGATCCTTGATGAAGAAGTACAGATTCTTTTGTCATGTGAACATAAGGGTTGGTACTGGCCCTCTAGATAGAAGAAGCTGAGGTTCTTCTAGTCTGCTATGATCCTTGATGAAGAAGTAAAGATTCTTTTGTCATATGAACATAAGGGTTGGTACTGGCCCTGTAGATAGAAGAAGCTGAGGTTCTTCTAGTCTGCTATGATCCTTGGTGAAGAAGTACAGATTCTTTTGTCATTTGAACATAAGGGTTGGTACTGGCCCTGTAGATAGAAGAAGCAGAGGTTCTTCTAGTCTGCTATGATCCTTGATGAAGAAGTACAGATTATTTTGGCATGTGAACATAAGGGTTGGTACTGGCCCTGTAGATAGAAAAAGCTGAGGTTCTTCTAGTCTGCTATGTTCCTTGATGAAGAAGTACAGATTCTTTTGTCATGTGAAAATAAGGGTTGGTACTGGCCCTGTAGATAGAAGAAGCTGAGGTTCTTCTAGTCTGCTATGTTCCTTGATGAAGAAGTACAGATTATTTTGTCATGTGAACACAAGGGTTGCTACTGGCCCTGTCGATAGAAAAAGCTGAGGTTCTTCTAGTCTGATATGTTCCTTGATGAAGAAGTACAGATTCTTTTGTCATGCAAACACAAGGGTTGGTACTGGCCCTGTCGATAGAAGAAGCTGAGGTTCTTCTAGTCTCCTATGTTCCTTGATGAAGAAGTACAGATTCTTTTGTCATGCGATCACAAGGGTTGGAACTGGACCTGTCAATAGAATAAGCTGAGGTTCTTCTAGTCTGCTATGTTCCTTAATGAAGAAGTACTGATTCTTTTGTCAGGTGAACACAAGGGTTGGTACTGGCCCTGTCGATAGAATAAGCTGAGGTTCTTCTAGTCTGCTATGTTCCTTGATGAAGAAGTACAGATTCTTTTGTCAGGTGAACACAAGGGTTGGTACTGGCCCAGTCGATGGAGAAAGCTGAGGCTCTTCTAGTCTGCTATGTTCCTTGATGAAGAAGTACAGATTCATTTGTCAGGTGAACACAAGGGTTGGTACTGGCCCTGTCGATAGAAGAAGCCGAGGTTCTTCTAGTGTGCTATGTTCCTTGATGAAGAAGTACAAATTCTTTTTTCAGGTGAACACAAGGGTTGGTACTGGCCCTCTCGATAGAAGAAGCCGAGGTTCTTCTAGTCTGCTATGTTCCTTGATGAAGAAGTACAGATTCTTTTGTCATATGAACATAAGGGTTGGTGCTGGCCCTGTAGACAGAAGAAACTGAGGCTCGATTAGCCCGCTATGTTCCGTGGCGAAGAAGCACACATTCTTTGGTCATTCTTTTGTCAGGTGAACACAAGGGTTGGTACTGGCCCTGTCGATAGAAGAAGCTGAGGTTCATCTAGTCTGCTATGTTCCTTGATGAAGAAGTACAGATTTTTTTGTCAGGTGAACACAAGGGTTGGTACTGGCCCTGTCGATAGAAAAAGCCGAGGTTCTTCTAGTGTGCTATGTTCCTTGATTAAGAAGTACGAATTCATTTTTCAGGTGAACACAAGGGTTGTTACTGGCCCTGTCGAGAGAAGAAGCTGAGGTTCTTCTAGTCTGCTCTGTTTTTTGGTGAAGAAGTACAGATTTTTTTGTCATGTGAACATAATGGTTGGTACTGGCCCTGTAGATAGAAGAAGCTGAAGTTCTTCTAGTCTGCTATGTTCCTTGATGAAGAAGTACAGATTCTTTTGTCATGTGAACACAAGGGTTGGTACTGACCCTGTAGATAGAAGAAGCTGAGGTTCTACTAGTGTGCTATGTTCCTTGATGAAGAAGTACAGATTCTTTTGTCAGGTGAACACAAGGGTTGGTACTGGCCCTGTCGATAGAAGAAGCTGAGGTTCTTCTAGTCTGCTATGTTCCTTGATGAAGAAGTACAGATTCTTTTGTCAGGTGAACACAAGGGTTGGTACTGGCCCTGTCGATAGAAGAAGCCGAGGTTCTTCTAGTCTGCTATGTTCCTTGATGAAGAAGTACAGATTCTTTTGTCAGGTGAACACAAGGGTTGGTACTGGCCCTGTCGATAGAAGAAGCTGAGGTTCTTCTAGTCTGCTATGTTCCTTGATGAAGAAGTACAGATTCTTTTGTCAGGTGAACACAAAGGTTGGTACTGGCCCTGTCGATAGAAGATGCTGAGGTTCTTCTAGTCTGCTATGTTCCTTGATGAAGAAGTACAGATTCTTTTGTCAGGTGAACATAAGGGTTGGTACTGACCCTGTAGATAGAAGAAGCTGAGGTTCTTCTAGTCTGCTATGTTCCTTGATGAAGAAGTACAGATTCTTTTGTCATGTGAACATAAGGGTTGGAACTAGCCCTGTAGATAGAAGAAGCTGAGGTTCTTCTAGTCTGCTATGTTCCTTGATGAAGAATTACAGATTCCTTTGTCATGTGAACATAAGGGTTGGTACTGGCCCTGTCGATAGAAGAAGCTGAGGTTCTTCTAGTCTGCTATGTTCCTTGATGAAGAAGTACAGATTTTGTTTGTCATGTGAACACAAGGGTTGGTACTGGCCCTGTAGATAGAAGAAGCTGAGGTTCTTCTAGTCTGCTATGTTCCTTGATGAAGAAGTACGGATTCTTTTGTCATGTGAACATAAGGGTTGGTACTGGCCCTGTAGATAGAAGAAGCTGAGGTTCTTCTAGTCTGCTATGTTCCTTGATGAAGAAGTACAGATTCTTTTTTCATGTGAACACAAAGGTTGGTACTGGCACTGTAGATAGAAGAAGCAGAGGTTCTTTTTGTCTGCTATGTTCCTTGATAAAGAAGTACAGACTCTTTTGTCATGTGAAAACAAGGGTTGGTACTGGCCCTGTAGATAGAAGAAGCTGAGGTTCTTCTAGTCTGCTATGTTCCTTGATGAAGAAGTACAGATTCTATTGTCATGTGAACACAAGAGTTGATACTGGCCCTGTAGATAGAAGAAGCTGAGGTTCTTCTAGTCTGCTATGTTCCTTGATGAAGAAGTACAGATTCTTTTGTCATGTGAACACAAGGGTTGGTACTGGCCCTGTAGATAAAAGAAGCTGAGGTTCTTCTAGTCTGATATGTTCCTTGATAAAGAAGTACAGATTCTTTTGTCAGGTGAACACAAGGGTTGGTACTGGCCCTGTAGATAAAAGAAGCTGAGGTTCTTCTAGTCTGCTCTGTTCCTTGATGAAGAAGTACAGATTCTTTTGCCATGTGAACATAAGTGTTGGTAATGGCCCTGTGGACAGAAGAAGCTGAGGTTCTCCTAGTCTGCTATGTTCCTTGATGAAGAAGTATAGATTCTTTTGTCATGTGAACATAATGGTTGGTACTGGCCCTGTGGATAGAAGAAGCTCAAGTTCTTTTAGTGTGCTATGTTCCTTGATGAAGAAGTACAGATTCTTTTGTCATGTGGACATTAGGGTTGGTACTGGCCCTGTGGATAGAAGAAGCTCAGGTTCTTCTAGTCTTCTATGTTCCTTGATGAAGAAGTACAGATTCTTTTGTCATGTGAACATAAGGGTTGGTACTGGCCCTGTGGATAGAAGAAGCTGAGGTTCTTCTAGTCTGCTATGTTCCTTGATGAAGAAGTACAGATTATTTTTTCATGTGAACATAAGGGTTGGTATTGGCCCTGTGGATAGAAAAAGCTGAGGTTCTTCTAGTCTGCTATGTTCCTTGATGAAGAAGTACAGATTCTTTTTTCATGTGAACATAAGGATTGGTACCGGCCCTGTGGATATATGAAGCCCAGGTTCTTCTAGTCTGCTATGTTCCTTGATGAAGAAGTACAGATTGATTTGTCATGTGAACATAAGGGTTGGTACTGGCCCTGTAGATAGAAGAAGCTGAGGTTCTTCTAGTCTGCTATGTTCCTTGATGAAGAAGTACAGATTCTTTTGTCATGTGAACATAAGGGTTGGTACTGGCCCTGTGGAAAGAAGAAGCTGAGGATCTTCTAGTCTGCTATGTTCCTTGATGAAGAAGTACAGATTCTTTTGTCATGTGAACATAAGGGTTGGTACTGGGCCTGTAGATAGAAGAAGATGAGGTGGTTCTAGTGGGCTATGATCCTTGATGAAGAAGTACAGATTCTTTTGTCATGTGAACATAAGGGTTGGTACTGGCCCTCTAGATAGAAGAAGCTGAGGTGGTTCTAGTGTGCTATGATCCTTGATGAAGAAGTACAGATTCTTTTGTCATGTGAACATAAGGGTTGGTACTGGCCCTGTCGATAGAAGACGCTGAAATTCTTCTAGTGTGGTATGATCCTTGATGAAGAAGTACA
The DNA here is from genome assembly GCF_036898095.1 of Palaemon carinicauda. Taxonomy (NCBI): domain Eukaryota; kingdom Metazoa; phylum Arthropoda; class Malacostraca; order Decapoda; family Palaemonidae; genus Palaemon; species Palaemon carinicauda. The sequence goes on along the minus strand of NC_090732.1, from coordinate 54,257,751 downwards.
GATTCTTTTGTCATGTGAACATAAGGGTTGGTACTGGCCCTGTAGATAGAAGAAGCTGAGGTTCTTCTAGTCTGCTATGATCCTTGATGAAGAAGTAAAGATTCTTTTGTCATATGAACATAAGGGTTGGTACTGGCCCTGTAGATAGAAGAAGCAGAGGTTCTTCTAGTCTGCTATGATCCTTGATGAAGAAGTACAGATTCTTTTGTCAGGTGAACATAAGGGTTGGTACTGGCCCTATAGATAGAAGAAGCTGAGGTTCTTCTAGTCTGCTATGATCCTTGATGAAGAAGTACAGATTATTTTGTCAGGTGAACTTAAGGGTTGGTACTGGCCCTGTAGATAGAAGAAGCTGAGGTTCTTCTAGTGTGCTATGTTCCTTGATGAAGAAGTACAGATTCTTTTGTCATGTGAAAATAAGGGTTGGTAGTGGCCCTGTAGATAGAAGAAGCTGAGGTTCTTCTAGTCTGCTATGTTCCTTGATTAAGAAGTACAGATTATTTTGTCATGTGAACACAAGGGTTGCTACTGTCCCTGTAGATAGAAAAAGCTGAGGTTCTTCTAGTCTGCTATGTTCCTTGATGTAGAAGTACAGATTCTTTTGTCATGCAAACACAAGGGTTGGTACTGGCCCTGTCGATAGAAGAAGCTGAGGTTCTTCTAGTCTGCTATGTTCCTTGATGAAGATGTATAGATTCTTTTGTCATGCAAACACAAGGGTTGGTACTGGCCCTGTCGATAGAAGAAGCTGAGGTTCTTCTAGTCTGCTATGTTCCTTAATGAAGAAGTACAGATTCTTTTGTCAGGTGAACACAAGGGTTGATACTGGCCCTGTCGATAGAAGAAGCTGAGGTTCTTCTAGTCTTCTATGTTCCTTGATGAAGAAGTACAGATTCTTTTGTCAGGTGAACACAAGGGTTGGTACTGGCCCTGTCGATAGAAGAAGTTGAGGTTCTTCTAGTCTGCTATATTCCTTGATGAAGAAGTACAGATTCTTTTGTCAGGTGAACACAAGGGTTGGTACTGGCCCTGTCGATAGAAGAAGCTGAGGTTCTTCTAGTCTGCTATGTTCCTTGATGAAGAAGTACAGATTCTTTTGTCAGGTGAACACAAGGGTTGGTACTGGCCCTGTCGATAGAAGAAGCCGAGGCTCTTCTAGTCTGCTATGTTCCTTGATGAAGAAGTACAGATTCTTTTTTCAGGTGAACACAAGGGTTGGTACTGGCCCTGTCAATAGAAGATGCTGAGGATCTTCTAGTCTGCTATGTTCCTTGATGAAGAAGTACAGATTCTTTTGTCAGGTGAACAAAAGGGTTGGTACTGGCCCTGTCGATTGAAGAAGCTGAGGTTCTTCTAGTCTGCTATGTTCCTTGATGAAGAAGTACAGATTCTTTTGTCAGGTGAACACAAGGGTTGGTACTGGCCCTGTTGATAGAAGAAGCTCAGGTTCTTCTAGTCTGCTATGTTCCTTGATGAAGAAGTACAGATTTTTCAGTCATGTGAACACAAGGGTTGGTACTGGCCCTGTGGATATAAGAAGCTGAGGTTCTTCTAGTTTGCTATGTTCCTTGATGAGGAAGTACAGATTCTTTTGTCATGTGAACATAAGGGTTGGTACCGGCCCTGTGGATAGAAGAAGCTCGGGTTCTTATAGTCTGCTATGTTCCTTGATGAAGAAGTACAGATTCTTATGTCATGTGAACACAAGGGTTAGTACTGGCCTTGTGGATAGAAGAAGCTGATGTTCCTCTAGTCTGCTATGTTCCTTGATGAAGAAGTACAGATTCTTTTGTCATGTGAACATAAGGGTTGGTACTGGCCCTGTCGATAGAAGAAGCTGAGGTTCTTCTAGTCTGCTATGTTCCTTGATGAAGAAGTACAGATTCTTTTGTCAGGGGAACACAAGGGTTGGTACTGGCCCTGTGGATAGAAGAAGCTGAGGTTCTTCTAGTCTGCTATGTTCTTTGATGACGAAGTACAGATTCTTTTTTCATGTGAACATAAGACTTGGTACTGGCAATGTGGATAGAAGAAGCTAAATTTCTTCTAGTCTGCTATGTGTCTTGATGAAGAAGTACAGATTCTTTTGTCATGTGAACATAAGGCTTGGTACTGGCCCTGTGGATAGAAGAAGCTGAGGTTCTTCTAGTCTGCTATGTTCCTTGATGAAGAAGTACAGATTCTTTTGTCATGTGATCACAAGGGTTGTTACTGGCCCTGTAGATAGAAGAAGCTGGGGTTCTTCTAGTCTGCTATGTTCCTTGATGAAGAAGTACAGATTCTTTTGTCATGTGAACACAAGAATTGGTACTGGCCCTATAGAAAGGAGAAGCTGAGGTTCTTCTAGTTTGCTATGTTCCTTGATGAAGAAGTACAGATTCTTTTGTCATGTGAACATAAGGGTTGGTACTGGCCCTGTAGATAGAAGAAGCTGAGGTTCTTCTAGTCTGCTATGTTCCTTTATGAAGAAGTACAGATTCTTTTGTCATGTGAATATAAGGGTTAGTACTGGCCCTGTAGATAGAAAAAGCTGAGGTTCATCTAGTGTGCTATGTTCCTTGTTGAAGAAGTACAGATTCTTTTGTCATGTGAACATAAGGGTTGGTACTGGCCCTGTAGATAGAAGAAGCTGAGGTTCTTCTAGTCTGCTATGTTCCTTGATGAAAAAGTACAGAATCTTTTGTCATGTGAACATAAGGGTTGGTACTGGCCCTGTAGATAGGAGAAGCTGACGTGGTTCTATTATGCTATGTTCCTTGATGAAGAAGTACAGATTCTTTTGTCATGTGAACATAAGTGTTGGTACTGGCCCTGTAGATAGAAGAAGCCGAGGTGGTTCTAGTGTGCTATGATCCTTGATTAAGAAGTACAGATTCTTTTGTCATGTGAACATAAGGGTTTGTACTGGCCCTGTAGATAGAAGAAGCTGAGGTGGTTCTAGTGTGCTATGTTCCTTGAGGAAGAAGTAAAGATTCTTTTGTCATGTGACATAAGGGTTGGTACTGGCCCTGTAGATAGAAGAAGCTCAGGTTGTTCTAGTATGCTATGTTCTTTGATGAAGAAGTATAGATTCTTTTGTCATTTGAACACAAGGGTTGGTACTGGCCCTGTAGATAGAAGAAGCTGAGGTTCTTCTAGTCTGCTATGTTCCTTGATGAAGAAGTACAGATTCTTTTGTCATGTGAACATAAGGGTTGGTACTAGCCCTGTAGATAGAAGAAGCTGAGGTTCTTATAGTCTGCTTAGTTCCTTGATGAAGAAGTACAGATTCTTTTGTCATGTCAACATAAGGGTTGGTACTGGCCCAGTAGATAGAAGAAGCTGAGGTTCTTCTAGTCTGCTATGTTACTTGACGAAAGAAGTAAAGATTCTTTTGTCATGTGAACACAAGGGTTGGTGCTGGCCCTGTAGACAGAAGAAGCTGGGGTTCTTCTAGCGTGCTATGTTCCTTGACGAAAGAAGTACAGATTCTTTTGTCATGTGAACATAACGGTTGGTGCTGGCCCTGTAGACAGAAGAAGCTGGGGTTCTTCTAGCATGCTATGTTCCTTGACGAAAGAAGTACAGATTCTATTGTCATGTGAACATAAGGGTTGGTGCTGGCCCTGTAGACAGAAGAAGCTGAGGTTCTTCTAGCCTGCTATGTTCCTTGACGAAAGAAGTACAGATTCTTTTGTCATGTGAACACAAGGGTTGGGCTGGCCCTGTAGACAGAAGAAGCTGAATTTCTTCTTGCCTGCTATGTTCCTTGACGAAAGAAGTACAGATTCTTTTGTCATGTGAACATAAGGGTTGGTGCTGGCCCTGTAGACAGAAGAAGCTGAGGTTCTTCTAGTCTGCTATGTTCCTTGACGAAAAAAGTACAGATTCTTTTGTCATGTGAACATAAGGGTTGGTGCTGGCCCTGTAGACAGAAGAAGCTCGGGTTCTTCTAGTCTGCTATGTTCCTTGACGAAAGAAGTACAGATTCTTTTGTCATTTGAACATAAGGGTTGGTGCTGGCCCTGTAGACAGAAGAAGCTGGGGTTCTTCTAGCCTGCTATGTTCCTTGGAGAAGAAGTACAGATTCTTTGGTGTTTTGAACATAAGGGTTGGTGTTGGCCCTGTAGACAGAAGAAGCTGGGGTTCTTCTAGCCTGCTATATTCCTTGACGAAGCAGTACAGATTCTTTGGTCTTGTGAATATAAGGGTTGGTGCTGGCCCTGTAAACAGAAGCTGGGAGTTCTTCTAGCCCGCTCTATTCCGTGACGAAAAAGTACAGATTCTTTGGTCTTGTGAACATAAGGGTTGGTGCTGGCCCTGTAGACAGAAGAAGCTGGGGGTCTCCTAACCCGCTATGTTCCGTGACGAAGAAATACAGATTCTTTGGTCTTGTGAACATAAGGGTTGGTGCTGGCCCTGTAGACAGAAGAAGCTTGGGTTCTTCTAGCCCGCTATGTTCCGTGACGAAGAAGTACAGATTCTTTGGTCGTGTGAACAAAAGGTGTGGTGCTGTCCCTTTAGACAGAAGAAGCTGGGGTTTGTCTAGCCCGCTATGTACTGTGACGAAGAAGTTCAGATTCTTTGTTCGTGTGATCATAAGGGGTGGTGCTGGCCCTGTAGAGAGAAGAAGCTGGGGTTCGTCTAGCCCGCTATGTTCCGTGACAAATAAGTACAGATTCTTTGGTCATGTGAACATAAGGGGTGGTGCTGGCCCTGTAGACAGAAGAATCTGGCGTTCGTCTAGCCCACTATGTTCCGTGACGAAGAAGTACAGATTCTTTGGTCATATGAACATAAGGGGTGGTGCTGGCCCTGTAGACAGAAGAAGCTGGCGTTCGTCTAGCCCGCTATGTTCCGTGACGAAGAAGTACAGATTCTTTGGTCATGTGAACATAAGGGGTGGTGCTGGCCCCGTAGACAGAAGAAGCTGGGGTTCGTCTAGCCCGCTATGTTCCGTGACGAAGAAGTACAGATTCTTTGGTCATGTGAACATAAGGGGTGGTGCTGGCCCCGTAGACAGAAGAAGCTGGGGTTCGTCTAGCCCGCTATGTTCCGTGAAGAAGAAGTACAGATTCTTTGGTCATGTGAAAATAAGGGGTGGTGCTGGCCCCGTAGACAGAAGTTGGGGTTCGTCTAGCCCGCTATGTTCCGTGACGAAGAAGTACAGATTCTTTGGTCATGTGAACATAAGGGGTGGTGCTGGCCCTGTACACAGAAGAAGCTGGGGTTCGTCTATCCCGCTATGTTCCGTGACGAAAAAGTACAGATTCTTTGGTCATGTGAACATAAAGGGTGGTTCTGGCCCTGTAGACAGAAGAAGCTGGGGTTCGTCTAGCCAGCTATGTTCCGTGACGAAGAAGTATAGATTCTTTTGTCAGGTGAACATAAGGGTTGGTACTGACCCTGTAGATAGAAGAAGCTGAGGTTCTTCTAGTCTGCTATGTTCCTTGATGAAGAAGTACAGATTCTTTTGTCATGTGAACACAAGAGTTGGTACTGGCCCTGTAGATAGAAGAAGCTGAGGTTCTTCTAGTCTGCTATGTTCCTTGATGAAGAAGTACAGATTCTTTTTTCATGTGACATAAGGGTTGGTACTGGCCCTGTAGAAAGAAGAAGCTCAGGTTCTTCTAGTCTGCTATGTTCCTTGATAAAGAAGTACAGATTCTTTTGTCATGTGAATATAAGGGTTGGTACGGGCCCTGTAGATAGAAGAAGCTGAGATGGTTCTAGTATGCTATGTTCTTTGATGAAGAATTACAGAATCTTTTGTCATGTGAACATAAGGGTTGGTACTGGCCCTGTAGACAGAAGAAGCTGAGGTTCTTTTAGTCTGCTATGTTCCTTGATGAAGAAGTACAGATTTTTTTGTCAGGTGAACATAAGGGTTGGTACTGGCCCTGAAGATAGAAGAAGCTGAAGTTCTTCTAGTGTGCTATGATCCTTGATGAAGAAGTACAGATTCTTTTGTCATTTGAACATAAGGGTTGGTACTGGCCCTGTGGATAGAAGAAGCTGAGATTCTTCTAGTCTTCTATGTTCTTTAATGAAGAAGTACAGATTCTTTTGTCATGTGAACATAAGGGTTGGTACTGGCCCTGTAGATAGAAGAAGCTGAGGTTCTCCTAGTCTAATATGTTCCTTGATGAAGAAGTACAGATTCTTTTGTCATGTGAACATAAGGGTTGGTACTGGCCCTGTAGATAGAAGAAGCTGAGGTTCTTCTAGTCAGCTATGTTCCTTGATGAAGAAGTACAGATTCTTTTTTCATGTGAACATAAGGGTTGGTACTGGCCCTGTGGATAGAAGAAGCTGAGGTTCTTCTAGTCTGCTATGTTCCTTGGTGAAGAAGTAAAATTCTTTTGTCATGTGAACATAAGGAATGGTACTGGCCCTGTGGATAGAAGAAGCTGAGGTTCTTCTATTCAGATATGTTCCTTGATGAAGAAGTACAGATTCTTTTTTCATGTGAACATAAGGGTTGGTATTGGCCCTGTGGATAGAAGAAGCTAAGGTTCTTCTAGTCTGCTATGTTCTTTGATGAAGAAGTTCAGATTCTCTTGTCATGTGAACATAAGGGTTGGTACTGGCCCTGTGGATAGAAGAAGCTGTGGTTCTTCTAGTCTGCTATGTTCCTTGATGAAAAAGTACAGATTCTTTTGTCATGAGAACATAAAGGTTGGTACTGGCCCTGTGGATAGAAGAAGCTCAGGTTCTTCTAGTCTGCTATGTTCCTTGATGAAAAAGTACAGATTCTTTTGTCATGTGAACATAAGGGTTTGTACTGGCCCTGTAGACAGAAGAAGCTGAGGTTCTTCTAGTCTGCTAAGTTCCTTGATGAAGAAGTACAGATTCTTTTGTCATGTGAACATAAGGGTTGGTAATGGCCCTGTAGATAGAAGAAGCTGAGGTTCTTCTAGTCTGCTATGTTCCTTTATGAAGAAGTACAGATTCTTTTGTCATGTGAACATAAGGGTTAGTACCGGCCCTGTAGATAGAAGAAGCTGAGGTTCTCTTAGTCTGCTATGTTCCTTGATGAAGAAGAACAGATTATATTGTCATGTGAACATAAGGGTTGGTACTGGCCCTGTATATAGAAGAAGCTGAGGTAGTTCTAATCTGCTATGTTCTTTGATGTAGTACAGATTCTTTTGTCATGTGAACATAAGGGTTGGTACTGGCCCTGTAGATAGAAGAAGCTGAGGTGGTTCTAGTGTGCTATGATCCTTGATGAAGAAGTACAGATTCTTTTGTCATGTGAACATAAGGGTTGGTACTGGCCCTGTAGATAGAAGAAGCTGAGGTGGTTCTATTGTGCTATGTTCCTTGATGAAGAAGTACAGATTCTTTTGTCATGTGAACATAAGGGTTGGTACTGGCCCTGTAGATAGAAAAAGCTAAGGGTCTTCTAGTGTTCTATGATCCTTGATGAAGAAGTACAGATTTTTTTGTCATGTGAACATAAGGGTTGGTACTGGCCCTGTAGATAAAAGAAGCTGAGGTTCTTCTAGTCTGCTATGATCCTTGATGAAGAAGTACAGATTCTTTTGTCATATGAACATAAGGGTTGGTACTGGCCCTGTAAATAGAAGAAGCTGAGGTTCTTCTAGTCTGCTATGATCCTTGATGAAGAAGTAAAGATTCTTTTGTCATGTGAACATAAGGGTTGGTACTGGCCCTGTAGATAGAAGAAACTGAGGTTCTTCTAGTCTGCTATGATCCTTGATGAAGAAGTACAGATTCTTTTGTCATGTGAACATAAGGGTTGGTACTGGCCCTGTAGATAGAAGAAACTGAGGTTCTTCTGGTCTGCTATGATCCTTGATGAAGAAGTACAGATTCTTTTGTCATGTGAACATAAGGGTTGGTACTGGCCCTGTAGATAAAAGAAGCTGAGGTTCTTCTGGTCTGCTATGATCCTTGATGAAGAAGTACAGATTCTTTTGTCATGTGAACATAAGGGTTGGTACTGGCCCTGTAGATAGAAGAAGCTGAGGTGGTTCTATTGTGCTATGTTCCTTGATGAAGAAGTACAGATTCTTTTGTCATGTGAACATAAGGGTTGGTACTGGCCCTGTAGATAGAAAAAGTTAAGGGTCTTCTAGTGTTCTATGATCCTTGATGAAGAAGTACAGATTTTTTTGTCATGTGAACATAAGGGTTGGTACTGGCCCTGTAGATAAAAGAAGCTGAGGTTCTTCTAGTCTGCTATGATCCTTGATGAAGAAGTACAGATTCTTTTGTCATATGAACATAAGGGTTGGTACTGGCCCTGTAAATAGAAGAAGCTGAGGTTCTTCTAGTCTGCTATGATCCTTGATGAAGAAGTAAAGATTCTTTTGTCATGTGAACATAAGGGTTGGTACTGGCCCTGTAGATAAAAGAAGCTGAGGTTCTTCTGGTCTGCTATGATCCTTGATGAAGAAGTACAGATTCTTTTATCATATGAACATAAGGGTTGGTACTGGCCTTGTATATAGAAGAAGCTGAGGTTCTTCTAGTCTGCTATAATCCTTGATGAAGAAGTACAGATTCTTTTGTCATGTGAACATAAGGGTTGGTACTGGCCCTGTAGATAGTAGAAGATGAGGTTCTTCTTGTCTGCTATGTTCCTTGATGAAGAAGTACAAATTCTTTTGTCATGTGAACATAAGGGTTGGTACTGGCCCGGTAGATAGAAGAAGCTGAGGTTCTTCTAGTCTGCTATGTTCCTTGATGAAGAAGTACAGATTCTTTTGTCATGTGAACATAAGGGTTGGTACTGACCCTGTAGATAGAAAAAGCTGGGGTTCTTCTAGTCTGCTATGTTTCTTGATGAAGAAGTATAGAATCTTTTGTCATGTGAACACAAGGGTTGGTAATGACCCTGTAGATAAAAAAAGCTGAGGTTCTTCTAGTCTGCTATGTTCTTTAATGAAGAAGTACAGATTCTTTTGTCATGTGAACATAAGGATTGGTATTGGCCCTGTAGATAGAAGAAGATGAGGTTCTTCTAGTCTGCTATGTTCCTTGATGAAGAAGTACAAATTCTTTTGTCATGTGAACATAAGGGTTGGTACTGGCCCGGTAGATAGAAGCTGAGGTTCTTCTATTCTGCTATGTTCCTTGATGAAGAAGTACAGATTCTTTTGTCATGTGAACATAAGGGTTGGTACTGGCCCGGTAGATAGAAGAAGATGAGGTTCTTCTAGTCTGCTATGTTCCTTGATGAAGAAGTACAGATTCTTTTGTCATGTGAACATAAGGGTTGGTACTGACCCTGTAGATAGAAAAAGCTGGGGATCTTCTAGTCTGCTATGTTTCTTGATGAAGAAGTACAAATTCTTTTGTCATGTGAACATAAGGGTTGGTACTGGCCCGGTAGATAGAAGCTGAGGTTCTTCTATTCTGCTATGTTCCTTGATGAAGAAGTACAGATTCTTTTGTCATGTGAACATAAGGGTTGGTACTGGCCCGGTAGATAGAAGAAGATGAGGTTCTTCTAGTCTGCTATGTTCCTTGATGAAGAAGTACAGATTCTTTTGTCATGTGAACATAAGGGTTGGTACTGACCCTGTAGATAGAAAAAGCTGGGGATCTTCTAGTCTGCTATGTTTCTTGATGAAGAAGTACAGATTCTTTTGTCATGTGAACACAAGGGTAGGTACTGACCCTGTAGATAAAAAAAACTGAGGTTCTTCTAGTCTGCTATGTTCCTTGATGAAGAAGTATAGATTCTTTTGTCATGTGAACATAAGGGTTGGTACTGGCCCTGTAGATAGAAGAAGCTGAGGTGGTTCTATTGTGCTATGTGTCTTGATGAAGAAGTACAGATTATATTGTCATGTGAACATAAGGGTTGGTACTGGCCCTGTAGATAGAAGAAGCTGAGGTTCTTCTAGTCTGCTATGATCCTTGATGAAGAAGTACAGATATTTTTGTCATGTGAACATAAGGGTTGGTACTGGCCCTGTAGATAGAAGAAGCTCAGGTTCTTCTAGTCTGCTATGATCCTTGATGAAGAAGTACAGATTCTTTTATCATATGAACATAAGGGTTGGTACTGGCTCTGTATATAAAATAAGCTGAGGTTCTGCTAGTCTGCTATGATCCTTGATGAAGAAGTACAGATTTTTTTGTCATGTGAACATAAGGGTTGGTACTGGCCCTGTAGATAGAAGAAGCTCAGGTTCTTCTAGTCTGCTATGATCCTTGATGAAAAAGTACAGATTCTTTTATCATATGAACATAAGGGTTGGTACTGGCCCTGTATATAGAAGAAGCTGAGGTTCTTCTAGTCTGCTATGATCCTTGATGAAGAAGTACAGATTTTTTTGTCATGTGAACATAAGGGTATGTACTGGCCCTGTAGATAGAAGAAGGAGAGGTTCTTCTAGTCTGCTATGTTCCTTGATGAAGAAGTACAAATTCTTTTGTCATGTGAACATAAGGGTTCGGACTGGCCCTGTAGATAGAAGAAGCTGAGGTTCTTCTAGTCTGCTATGTTCCTTGATGAAGAAGTACAGATTCTTTTGTCATGTGATCATAAGGGTTGGTACTGACCCTCTAGATAGAAAAAGCTGAGGTTCTTCTAGTCTGCTATGTTTCTTGATGAAGAAGTAAAGATTCTTTTGTCATGTGAATATAAGGGTTGGTACCGACCCTGTAGATAAAAAATGCTGAGGTTCTTCTAGTCTGCTATGTTCCTTGATGAAGAAGTACAGAGTCTTTTGTCATGTGAACACAAGGGTTGGTACTGGCCCTGTCGATAGAAGAAGCTGAGGTTCTCCTAGTCTGCTATGTTCCTTGATAAAGAAGTACAGATTCTTTTTTCATGTGAACACAAGGGTTGGTACTGGCCCTGTGGATAGAAGAAGCTGAGGTTCTTCTAGTCTGCTATGTTCCTTGATGAAGAAGTACAGAGTCTTTTGTCCTGTGAACACAAGGGTTGGTACTGGCCCTGTATATAGAAGGAGCTGAGGTTCTTCTAGTCTGCTATGTTCCCTGATGAAGAAGTAGAGATTCATTTGTTAGGTGAACACAAGGGTTGGTACTGGCCCTGTAGATAGAAGAAGCTCAAGTTCTTCTAGTCTGCTATGTTCCTTGATGAAGAAGTACAGATTCTATTGTCATGTGAACACAAGGGTTGGTACTGGCCCTGTAGATAAAAGAAGCTGAGGTTCTTCTAGTGTGCTATGTTCCGTGATGAAGAAGTACAGATTCTTTTGTAAAGTGAACACAAGAGTTGGTACTGGCCCTGTAGATAGAAGAATCTGAGGTTCTCTTAGTCTGCTATGTTCCTTGACGAAGAAGTACAGATTCTTTTGTCATGTGAACATAAGGGTTGGTACTGCCCCTGTAGATAAAAGAAGCTGAGATTCTTCTAGTCTGCTATGTTCCTTGATGAAGAAGTACAGATTCTTTTGTCATGTGAACACAAGGGTTAGTACTGACCCTGTAGATAGAAGAAGCTGAGGTTCTTCTAGTCTGCTATGTTCCTTGATGAAGAAGTACAGATTCTTTTGTCTTGTGAACACAAGGGTTGGTACTGGCCCTGTAGATAGAAGAAGATGAGGTTCTTCTAGTCTGCTAAGTTCCTTGACGAAAGAAGTACAGAATCTTTTGTCATTTGAACACAAGGGTTGGTACTGGCCCTGTAGATAAAAGAAGCTCAGGTTTTTCTAGTCTGCTATGTTCCTTGGTGATGAAGTAAAATTTTTTTGTCATGTGAACATAAGGAATGGTACTGGCCCTGTGGATAGAAGAAGCTCAGGTTCTTTTATTCTGCTATGTTCCTTGATGGAGAAGTACAGATTCTTTTTTCATGTGAACATAAGGGTTGGTACTGGCCCTGTGGATAGAAGAAGCTAAGGTTCTTCTAGTCTGCTATGTTCCTTGATGAAGAAGTACAGATTCTTTTGTCATGTGAACACAAGGGTTGGTACTGGCCCTGTGGATAAAAGAAGATGAGGTTCTTCTAGTCTGCTATGTTCTTTGATGAAGAAGTACAGATTCTTTTGTCATGTGAACATAAAGGTTGGTACTGGCCCTGTGGATAAAAGAAGCTGAGGTTCTTCTAGTCTGCTATATTCCTTGATGAAGAAGTACAGATTCTTTTGTCATGTGAACATAAAGGTTGGTACTGGCCCTGTGGATAGAAGAAGCTCAGGTTCTTCTAGTCTGCTATGTTCCTTGATGAAGAAGTACAGATTCTTTTGTCATGAGAACATAAGGGTTGGTACTGGCCCTGTAGATAGAAGAAGCTGAGTTTCTTCTAGTCTGCTATGTTCCTTGATGAAGAAGTACAGATTCTTTTGTCATGTGAACATAAGGGTTGGTACTGGCCCTGTAGATAGAAGAAGCTGAGGTTCTCCTAGTCTGCTATGATCCTTGATGAAGAAGTACAGATTCTTTTGTCATGTGAACATAAGGGTTGGTACTGGCCCTGTAGATAGAAGAAGCTGAGGTTCTTCTAGTCTGCTATGATCCTTGATGAAGAAGTACAGATTCTTTTGTCATGTGAACATAAGGGTTGGTACTGGCCCTGTAGATAGAAGATGCTCAGGTTCTTCTAGTCTGCTATGATCCTTGATGAAGAAGTACAGATTCTTTTGTCATGTGAACATAAGGGTTGGTACTGGCCCTGTAGATAGAAGAAGCTGAGGTTCTTCTAGTCTGCTATATTCCTTGATGAAGACGTACAGATTCTTTTGTCATGTGAACATAAAGGTTGGTACTGGCCCTGTGGATAGAAGAAGCTCAGGTTCTTCTAGTCTGCTATGTTCCTTGATGAAGAAGTACAGATTCTTTTGTCATGAGAACATAAGGGTTGGTACTGGCCCTGTAGATAGAAGAAGCTGAGTTTCTTCTAGTCTGCTATGTTCCTTGATGAAGAAGTACAGATTCTTTTGTCATGTGAACATAAGGGTTGGTACTGGCCCTGTAGATAGAAGAAGCTGAGGTTCTCCTAGTCTGCTATGTTCCTTGATGAAGAAGTACAGATTCTTTTGTCATGTGAACATAAGGGTTGGTACTGGCCCTGTAGATAGAAGAAGCTGAGGTTCTCCTAGTCTGCTATGATCCTTGATGAAGAAGTACAGATTCTTTTGTCATGTGAACATAAGGGTTGGTACTGACCCTGTAGATAGAAGATGCTCAGGTTCTTCTAGTCTGCTATGATCCTTGATGAAGAAGTACAGATTCTTTTGTCATGTGAACATAAGGGTTGGTACTGGCCCTGTAGATAGAAGATGCTCAGGTTCTTCTAGTCTGCTATGATCCTTGATGAAGAAGTACAGATTCTTTTGTCATGTGAACATAAGGGTTGGTACTGGCCCTGTAGATAGAAGAAGCTGAGGTTCTTCTAGTCTGCTATATTCCTTGATGAAGAAGTACAGATTCTTTTGTCATGTGAACATAAAGGTTGGTACTGGCCCTGTGGATAGAAGAAGCTCAGGTTCTTCTAGTCTGCTATGTTCCTTGATGAAGAAGTACAGATTCTTTTGTCATGAGAACATAAGGGTTGGTACTGGCCCTGTAGATAGAAGAAGCTGAGTTTCTTCTAGTCTGCTATGTTCCTTGATGAAGAAGTACAGATTCTTTTGTCATGTGAACATAAGGGTTGGTACTGGCCCTGTAGATAGAAGAAGCTGAGGTTCTCCTAGTCTGCTATGTTCCTTGATGAAGAAGTACAGATTCTTTTGTCATGTGAACATAAGGGTTGGTACTGGCCCTGTAGATAGAAGAAGCTGAGGTTCTCCTAGTCTGCTATGATCCTTGATGAAGAAGTACAGATTCTTTTGTCATGTGAACATAAGGGTTGGTACTGGCCCTGTAGATAGAAGATGCTCAGGTTCTTCTAGTCTGCTATGATCCTTGATGAAGAAGTACAGATTCTTTTGTCATGTGAACATAAGGGTTGGTACTGGCCCTGCAGATAGAAGATGCTCAGGTTCTTCTAGTCTGCTATGATCCTTGATGAAGAAGTACAGATTCTTTTGTCATGTGAACATAAGGGTTCGTACTGGCCCTGTAAATAGAAGAAGCTGAGGTTCTTCTAGTCTGCTATGATCCTTGATGAAGAAGTAAAGATTCTTTTGTCATGTGAACATAAGGGTTGGTACTGGCCCTGTAGATAGAAGAGGCTGAGGTTCTTCTAATCTGCTATGATCCTTGATGAAGACGTACGGATTCTTTTGTCATGTGAATATAAGGGTTGGTACTGGCCCTGTAGGAAGAAGAAAATCAGTTTCTTCTAGTCTGCTATGATCCTTGATGAAGAAGTACAGATTCTTTTATCATATGAACATAAGGGTTGGTACTGGCCCTGTATATAGAAGAAGCTGAGGTTCTTCTAGTCTGCAATGATCCTTGATGAAGAAGTACAGATTTTTTTTGTCATGTGAACATAAGGGTTGGTACTGGCCCTGTCGATAGAAGAAGCTGAGGTTCTTCTAGTCTGCTATGTTCCTTGATGAAGAAGTACAAATTCTTTTGTCATGTGAACATAAGGGTTGGTACTGGCCCTGTAGATAGAAGAAGCTGAGGTTCTTCTAGTCTGCTATGTTCCTTGATGAAGAAGTACAGATTCTTTTGTCATGTGAACATAAGGGTTGGTACTGGCCCTGTAGATAGAAGAAGCTGAGGTTTTTCTAGTCTGCTATGTTCCTTGATGAAGAAGTACAGATTCTTTTGTCATGTGAACATAAGGGTTGGTACTGACCCTGTAGATAGAAAAAGCTGAGGTTCTTCTAGTCTGCTATGTTTCTTGATGAAGAAGTACAGATTCTTTTGTCATGTGAACATAGGGGTTGGTACTGACCCTCTAGATAGAAAATGCTGAGGTTCTTCTAGTCTGCTATGTTCCTTGATGAAGATGTACAGATTCTTTTGTCATGTGAACACAAGGGTTGGTACTGGCCCTGTAGATAGAAAAAGCTGAGGTTCTTCTAGTGTGCTATGATCCTTGATGAAGAAGTACAGATTCTTTTGTCATATGAACATAAGGGTTGGTACAGGCCCTGTAGATGGAAGAAGCTTAGGTGGTTCTATTGTGCTATGTTCCTTGATGAAGAAGTACAGATTCTTTTGTCATGTGAACATAAGGGTTGATACTGGCCTGGTAGATAGAAAAAGCTGAGGTTCTTCTTGTGTGCTATGATCCTTGATGAAGAAGTACAGATTCTTTTGTCATGTGAACGTAAGGGTTGGTACTGGCCCTGTAGATAGAAAAAGCTGAGGTTGTTCTAGTCTGCTATGTTCCTGGATGAAGAAGTACAGATTCTTTTGTCATGTGAACATAAGGGTTGGTACTGGCCCTGTAGATAGACGATGCTGAGGTTCTTCTAGTCTGCTATGTTCCTTGATGAAGAAGTACAGATTCTTTTGTCATGTGAACATAAGGGTTAGTACTGGCCTTGTAAATAGAAGCAGCTCAGGTTCTTCTAGTTTGCTATGTTCCTTGATGAAGAAGTACAGATTATTTTGTCATGTGAACATAAGGGTTAGTACTGGGCCTGTAGATAGAAAAAGCTGAGGTTCTCCTAGTCTGCTATGTTCCTTGATGAAGAAGTACAGATTATTTTGTCATATTAACATAAGGGTTGGTACTGGCCCTGTAGATAGAAGAAGCTGAGGTGGTTCTAGTGTGCTATGATCCTTGATGAAGAAGTACAGATTCTTTTGTCATGTGAACATAAGGGTTGGTACTGGCCCTGTAGATAGAAGAAGCTGAGGTGGTTTTATTGTGCTATGTTCCTTGAGGAAGAAGTACAGATTCTTTTGTCATGTGAACATAAGGGTTGATACTGGCCCTGTAGATAGAAAAAGCTGAGGGTTTTCTAGTGTGCTATGATCCTTGATGAAGAAGTACAGATTCTTTTGTCATGTGAACATAAGGGTTGGTACTGGCCCTCTAGATAGAAGAAGCTGAGGTCCTTCTAGTGTGCTATGATCCTTGATGGAGAAGTACAGATTCTTTTGTCATGTGAACATAAGGGTTGGTACTGGCCCTGTAGATAGAAGAAGCTGAGATTCTTCTAGTGTGCTATGATCCTTGATGAAGAAGTACAGATTCTTTTCTCATGTGAACATAAGGGTTGGTACTGGCCCTGTAGATAGATGAAGCTGAGGTTCTTCTAGTCTGCTATGATCCTTGATGAATAAGTAAAGATTCTTTTGTCATGTGAACATAAGGGTTGGTACTGGCCTTGTGGATAGAAGAAGTGGAGGTTATTCTAGTCTGCTATGTTCCTTGGTGAAGAAGTAAAATTCTTTTGTCATGTGAACATAAGGAATGGTACTGGCCCTGTCGATGAAAGAAGCTGAGTTTCTTCTATTATGCTATGTTCCTTGATGAAGAAGTACAGATTCTTTTTTCATGTGAAAATAAGGGTTGGTACTGGCCCTGTGGATAGAAGAAGCTAAGGTTCTTCTAGTCTGCTATGTTCCTTGATGAAGAAGTACAGATTCTTTTGTCATGTGAACATAACGGTTGGTACTGGCCCTGTGGATAGAAGAAGCTGAGGTTCTTCTAGTCTGCTATGTTCCTTGATGAAAAAGTACAGATTCTTTTGTCATGCAAACATAAAGGTTGGTACTGGCCTTGTGGATAGAAGAAGCTGAGGTTCTTCTAGTCTGCTATGTTCCTTGATGAAGAATTACAGATTCTTTTGTCATGCGAACGTAAATGTTGGTACTGGCCCTGTGGATAGAAAAAGCTGAGTTTTTCTAGTCTGCTATGTTCCTTGATGAAGAAGTACAGATTCTTTTGTCATGTGAACATAAAGGTTGGTACTGACCCTGTGGATAGAAAAAGCTCAGGTTCTTCTAGTCTGCAATGTTCCTTGATGAAGAAGTACAGTTCTTTTGTCATGTGAACATAAGAGTTGGTACTGGCCCAGTAGATAGAAGAAGCTGAGTTTCTTCTAGTCTGCTATGTTCCTTGATGAAGAAGTACAGATTCTTTTGTCATGTGAATGTAAGGGTTGGTACTGGCCCTGTCGATAGAAGAAGGTGATGTTCTTCTAGTCTGCTATGTTCCTTGATGAAGAAGTACAGATTCTTTTGTCATGTGAACATAAGGGTTGGTACTGGCCCTGTAAATAGAAGAAGATGAGGTTCTTCTAGTCTGCTATGTTCCTTGATGAAGAAGTACAGATTCTTTTGCCATATGAACATAAGGGTTGGTACTGGCCCTGTAGATAGAAGAAGCTGAGGTTCTTCTAGTCTGCTATGTTCCTTGATGAAGAAGTACGGATTCTTTTGTCATGTGAATGTAAGGGTTGGTACTGGCCCTGTCGATAGAAGAAGGTGATGTTCTTCTAGTCTGCTATGTTCCTTGATGAAGAAGTACAGATTCTTTTGTCATGTGAACATAAGGGTTGGTACTGGCCCTGTAGATAGAAGAAGATGAGGTTCTTCTAGTCTGCTATGTTCCTTGATGAAGAAGTACAGATTCTTTTGCCATATGAACATAAGGGTTGGTACTGGCCCTGTAGATAGAAGAAGCTGAGGTTCTTCTAGTCTGCTATGTTCCTTGATGAAGAAGTACGGATTCTTTTGTCATGTGAACATAAGGGTTAGTACTGGCCTTGTAAATAGAAGAAGCTGAGGTTCTCCTAGTCTGCTATGTTCCTTGATGAAGAAGTACAGATTATTTTGTCATGTGAACATAAGGGTTAGTATTGGCCCTGTAGATAGAAGAAGCTAAGGTTCTCCTAGTCTGCTATGTTCCTTGATGAAGAAGTACAGATTCCTTTGTCATGTGAACATAAGGGTTGGTACTGGCCCTGTAGATAGAAGAAGCTGAGGTAGTTCTAGTCTGCTATGTTCTTTGATGTAGTAGAGATTCTTTTGTCATGTTAACATAAGGGTTGGTACTGGCCCTCTAGAGAGAAGAAGCTGAGGTGGTTCTATTGTGCTATGTTCCTTGATGAAGAAGTACAGATTCTTTTGTCTTGTGAACATAAGGGTTGGTACTGGCCCTGTAGATAGAAAAAGCTGAGGGTCTTCTAGTGTGCTATGATCCTTGATGAAGAAGTACAGATTCTTTTGTCAAGTGAACATAAGGGTTGGTACTGGCCCTGTAGATAGAAGAAGCTGAGGTTCTTCTAGTGTGCTATAATCCTTGATGAAGAAGTACAGATTCTTTTCTCATGTGACCATAAGGGTTGGTACTGGCCCTGTAGATAGAAGCTGAAGTTCTTCTAGTCTGCTATGATCCTTGATGAAGAAGTACAGATTCTTTTGTCATGTGAACATAAGGGTTGGTACTGGCCCTGTTAATAGAAGAAGCTGAGGTTCTTCTAGTCTGCTATGATCCTTGATGAAAAAGTAAAGATTCTTTTGTCATGTGAACACAAGGGTTGGTACTGGCCTTGTGGATAGAAGAAGCTGAGGTTCTTCTAGTCTGCTATGTTGCTTGGTGAAGAAGTAAAATTCTTTTGTCATGTGAACATAAGGGTTGGTACTGGCCCTGTAGATAGAAGAAGCTGAGGTAGTTCTAGTCTGCTATGTTTTTTGATGTAGTACAGATTCTTTTGTCATGTTAACATAAGGGTTGGTACTGGCCCTGTAGATAGAAAAAGCTGAGGTTGTTCTATTGTGCTATGTTCCTTGATGAAGAAGTACAGATTCTTTTGTCATGTGGACATAAGGGTTGGTACTGGCCCTGTAGATAGAAAAAGCTGAGGGTCTTCTAGTGTGCTATGATCCTTGATGAAGAAGTACAGATTCTTTTGTCATGTGAACATAAGGGTTGGTACTGGCCTTGTAGATAGAAGAAGTTGAGGTTCTTCTACTGTGCTATGATCCTTGATGAAGAAGTACAGATTCTTTTGTCATGGGAACATAAGGGTTGGTACTGGCCCTGTAGATAGAAGAAGCTGAGGTTCTTCTAGTGTGCTATGATCCTTGATGAAGAAGTACAGATTCTTTTGTCATGTGAACATAAGGGTTGGTACTAGCCCTGTAAATAGAAGAAGCTGAGGTTCTTCTAGTCTGCTATGATCCTTGATGAAGAAGTACAGATTCTTTTGTCATGTGAACATAAGAGTTGGTACTGGCCCTGTAGATAGAAGAAGCTGAGGTTCTTCTAGTCTGCTATGATCCTTGATGAAGAAGTACAGATTCTTTTGTCATGTGAACATAAGGGTTGGTACTGGCCCTGTAGATAGAAGAAGCTCAGGTTGTTCTAGTCTGCTATGATCCTTGATGAAGAAGTACAGATCCATTTATCATATAAACATAAGGGTTGGTACTGGCCCTGTAGATAGAAGAAGCAGAGGTTCTTCTAGTCTGCTATGATCCTTGATGAAGAAGTACAGATTTTTTGGTTATGTGAACATAAGGGTTGGAACTGGCCCTCTAGATAGAAGAAGCTGAGGTTCTTCTAGTCTGCTATATCCCTTGATGAAGAGGTACAAATTCTTTTGTCATGTGAACATAAGGGTTAATACTGGCCCTGTAGATAGAAAAAGCTGAGGGTTTTCTAGTGTGCTATGATCCTTGATGAAGAAGTACAGATTCTTTTGTCATGTGAACATAAGGGTTGGTACTGGCCCTGTAGATAGAAGAAGCTGAGGTCCTTCTAGTGTGCTATGATCCTTGATGGAGAAGTACAGATTCTTTTGTCATGTGAACATAAGGGTTGGTACTGGCCCTGTAGATAGAAGAAGCTGAGATTCTTCTAGTGTGCTATGATCCTTGATGAAGAAGTACAGATTCTTTTCTCATGTGAACATAAGGGTTGGTACTGGCCCTGTAGATAGAAGAAGCTGAGGTTCTTCTAGTCTGCTATGATCCTTGATGAATAAGTAAAGATTCTTTTGTCATGTGAACATAAGGGTTGGTACTGGCCTTGTGGATAGAAGAAGTGGAGGTTCTTCTAGTCTGCTATGTTCCTTGATGAAGAAGTAAAATTCTTTTGTCATGTGAACATAAGGAATGGTACTGGCCCTGTCGATGAAAGAAGCTGAGTTTCTTCTATTATGCTATGTTCCTTGATGAAGAAGTACAGATTCTTTTTTCATGTGAAAATAAGGGTTGGTACTGGCCCTGTGGATAGAAGAAGCTAAGGTTCTTCTAGTCTGCTATGTTCCTTGATGAAGAAGTACAGATTCTTTTGTCATGTGAACATAACGGTTGGTACTGGCCCTGTGGATAGAAGAAGCTGAGGTTCTTCTAGTCTGCTATGTTCCTTGATGAAAAAGTACAGATTCTTTTGTCATGCGAACATAAAGGTTGGTACTGGCCTTGTGGATAGAAGAAGCTGAGGTTCTTCTAGTCTGCTATGTTCCTTGATGAAGAATTACAGATTCTTTTGTCATGCGAACGTAAATGTTGGTACTGGCCCTGTGGATAGAAGAAGCTGAGTTTTTCTAGTCTGCTATGTTCCTTGATGAAGAAGTACAGATTCTTTTGTCATGTGAACATAAAGGTTGGTACTGACCCTGTGGATAGAAAAAGCTCAGGTTCTTCTAGTCTGCAATGTTCCTTGATGAAGAAGTACAGTTCTTTTGTCATGTGAACATAAGAGTTGGTACTGGCCCAGTAGATAGAAGAAGCTGAGTTTCTTCTAGTCTGCTATGTTCCTTGATGAAGAAGTACAGATTCTTTTGTCATGTGAATGTAAGGGTTGGTACTGGCCCTGTCGATAGAAGAAGGTGATGTTCTTCTAGTCTGCTATGTTCCTTGATGAAGAAGTACAGATTCTTTTGTCATGTGAACATAAGGGTTGGTACTGGCCCTGTAGATAGAAGAAGCTGAGGTTCTTCTAGTCTGCTATGTTCCTTGATGAAGAAGTACAGATTCTTTTGTCATATGAACATAAGGGTTGGTACTGGCCCTGTAGATAGAAGAAGCTGAGGTTCTTCTAGTCTGCTATGTTCCTTGATGAAGAAGT
The DNA here is from genome assembly GCF_036898095.1 of Palaemon carinicauda. Classification (NCBI taxonomy): domain Eukaryota; kingdom Metazoa; phylum Arthropoda; class Malacostraca; order Decapoda; family Palaemonidae; genus Palaemon; species Palaemon carinicauda. The sequence goes on along the minus strand of NC_090732.1, from coordinate 54,236,891 downwards.
ACGGATTCTTTTGTCATGTGAACATAAGGGTTGGTACTGGCCTGTAGATAGAAGAAGCTGAGGTTCTCCTAGTCTGCTATGTTCCTTGATGAAGAAGTACAGATTATTTTGTCATGTGAACATAAGGGTTGGTACTGGCCCTGTAGATAGAAGAAGCTGAGGTTCTCCTAGTCTGCTATGTTCCTTGATGAAGAAGTACAGATTCTTTTGTCATGTGAACATAAGGGTTGGTACTGGCCCTGTAGATAGAAGAAGCTGAGGTAGTTCTAGTCTGCTATGTTCCTTGATGTAGTAGAGATTCTTTTGTCATGTGAACATAAGGGTTGGTACTGGCCCTGTAGAGAGAAGAAGCTGAGGTGGTTCTATTGTGCTATGTTCCTTGATGAAGAAGTACAGATTCTTTTGTCTTGTGAACATAAGGGTTGGTACTGGCCCTGTAGATAGAAAAAGCTGAGGGTTCTTCTAGTGTGCTATGATCCTTGATGAAGAAGTACAGATTCTTTTGTCATGTGAACATAAGGGTTGGTACTGGCCCTGTAGATAGAAGAAGCTGAGGTTCTTCTAGTGTGCTATAATCCTTGATGAAGAAGTACAGATTCTTTTGTCATGTGAACATAAGGGTTGGTACTGGCCCTGTAGATAGAAGCTGAGGTTCTTCTAGTCTGCTATGATCCTTGATGAAGAAGTACAGATTCTTTTGTCATGTGAACATAAGGGTTGGTACTGGCCCTGTTAATAGAAGAAGCTGAGGTTCTTCTAGTCTGCTATGTTCCTTGATGAAGAAGTAAAGATTCTTTTGTCATGTGAACATAAGGGTTGGTACTGGCCCTTGTAGATAGAAGAAGCTGAGGTTCTTCTAGTCTGCTATGTTGCTTGGTGAAGAAGTACAGATTCTTTTGTCATGTGAACATAAGGGTTGGTACTGGCCCTGTAGATAGAAAAGCTGAGGTAGTTCTAGTCTGCTATGTTTTTTGATGAAGAAGTACAGATTCTTTTGTCATGTAACATAAGGGTTGGTACTGGCCCTGTAGATGAAAAAGCTGAGGTTCTTCTATTGTGCTATGTTCCTTGATGAAGAAGTACAGATTCTTTTGTCATGTGAACATAAGGGTTGGTACTGGCCCTGTAGATAGAAGAAGCTGAGGTTCTTCTAGTGTGCTATGATCCTTGATGAAGAAGTACAGATTCTTTTGTCATGTGAACATAAGGGTTGGTACTGGCCTGTAGATAGAAGAAGCTGAGGTTCTTCTACTGTGCTATGATCCTTGATGAAGAAGTACAGATTCTTTTGTCATGTGAACATAAGGGTTGGTACTGGCCCTGTAGATAGAAGAAGCTGAGGTTCTTCTAGTCTGCTATGATCCTTGATGAAGAAGTACAGATTCTTTTGTCATGTGAACATAAGGGTTGGTACTGGCCCTGTAGATAGAAGAAGCTGAGGTTCTTCTAGTCTGCTATGATCCTTGATGAAGAAGTACAGATTCTTTTGTCATGTGAACATAAGGGTTGGTACTGGCCCTGTAGATAGAAGAAGCTGAGGTTCTTCTAGTCTGCTATGATCCTTGATGAAGAAGTACAGATTCTTTTGTCATGTGAACATAAGGGTTGGTACTGGCCCTGTAGATAGAAGAAGCTCAGGTTCTTCTAGTCTGCTATGATCCTTGATGAAGAAGTACAGATCCATTTATCATATGAACATAAGGGTTGGTACTGGCCCTGTACATAGAAGAAGCTGAGGTTCTTCTAGTCTGCTATGATCCTTGATGAAGAAGTACAGATTTTTTTGTCATGTGAACATAAGGGTTGGTACTGGCCCTGTAGATAGAAGAAGCTGAGGTTCTTCTAGTCTGCTATATCCCTTGATGAAGAGTACAGATTCTTTTGTCATGTGAACATAAGGGTTGGTACTGGCCCTGTATATAGAAGAAGCTGAGGTTCTTCTAGTCTGCTATGTTCTTTGATGAAGAAGTACAGATTCTTTTGTCATGTGAACATAAGGGTTGTACTGACCCTGTAGATAGAAAAAGCTGAGGTTCTTCTAGTCTGCTATGTCTCTTGATGAAGAAGTACAGATTCTTTTGTCATGTGAACATAAGGGTTGTACTGGCCCTGTAGATAGAAAAAGCTGAGGTTCTTCTAGTCTGCTATGATTCTTGATGAAGAAGTACAGATTCTTTTGTCATGTGAACATAAGGGTTGGTACTGACCCTGTAGATAGAAAAAGCTGAGGTTCTTCTAGTCTGCTATGTTCTTGATGAAGAAGTACAGATTCTTTTGTCATGTGAACATAAGGGTTGGTACTGACCCTGTAGATAGAAAAGCTGAGGTTCTTCTAGTCTGCTATGTTCCTTGATGAAGAAGTACAGATTCTTTTGTCATGTGAACACAAGGGTTGGTACTGGCCCTGTCGATAGAAGAAGCTGAGGTTCTTCTAGTCTGCTATGTTCCTTGATGAAGAAGTACAGATTCTTTTTTCATGTGAACACAAGGGTTGGTACTGGCCCTGTGGATAGAAGAAGCTGAGGTTCTTCTAGTCTGCTATGTTCCTTGATGAAGAAGTACAGAGTCTTTTGCCATGTGAACACAAGGGTTGGTACTGGCCCTGTATATAGAAGAGCTGAGGTTCTTCTAGTCTGCTATGTTGCTGATGAAGAAGTACAGATTCTATTGTCATAGTGAACACAAGGGTTGGTACTGGCCCTGTAGATAGAAGAAGCTGAGTTCTTCTAGTCTGCTATGTTCCTTGATGAAGAAGTACAGATTCTTTTGTCATGTGAACACAAGGGTTGGTACTGGCCCTGTAGATAGAAGAAGCTGAGTTCTTCTAGTCTGCTATGTTCCTTGATGAAGAAGTACAGATTCTTTTGTCATGTGAACACAAGGGTTGGTACTGGCCCTGTAGATAGAAGAAGCTGAGGTTCTTCTAGTCTGCTATGTTCCTTGATGAAGAAGTACAGATTCTTTTGTCATGTGAACACAAGGGTTGGTACTGGCCCTGTAGATAGAAGAAGCTGAGGTTCTTCTATTCTGCTATGTTCCTTGATGAAGAAGTACAGATTCTTTTGTCATGTGAACACAAGGGTTGGTACTGGCCCTGTAGATAGAAGAAGCTGAGGTTCTTTAGTCTGCTATGTTCCTTGATGAAGAAGTACAGATTCTTTTGTCATTTGAACACAAGGGTTGGTACTGGCCCTGTAGATAGAAGAAGCTGAGGTTCTTCTAGTCTGCTATGTTCCTTGTGAAGAAGTAAAATTCTTTTGTCATTTGAACATAAGGGTTGGTACTGGCCCTGTGGATAGAAGAAGCTGAGGTTCTTCTAGTCTGCTATGTTCCTTGATGAAGAAGTACAGATTCTTTTTGTCATGTGAACATAAGGGTTGGTACTGGCCCTGTGGATAGAAGAAGCTAAGGTTCTTCTAGTCTGCTATGTTCCTTGATGAAGAAGTACAGATTCTTTTGTCATGTGAACAAAGGGTTGGTACTGGCCCTGTGGATAGAAGAAGCTGAGGTTCTTCTAGTCTGCTATGTTCCTTGATGAAGAAGTACAGATTCTTTTGTCATGTGAACGTAAAGGTTGGTACTGGCCCTGTGGATAGAAGAAGCTCAGGTTCTTCTAGTCTGCTATGTTCCTTGATGAAGAAGTACAGATTCTTTTGTCATGTGAACATAAAGGTTGGTACTGGCCCTGTGGATAGAAGAAGCTCAGGTTCTTCTAGTCTGCTATGTTCCTTGATGAAGAAGTACAGATTCTTTTGTCATGTGAACATAAGGGTTGGTACTGGCCCTGTAGATAGAAGAAGCTGAGGTTCTTCTAGTCTCTATGTTCCTTGATGAAGAAGTACAGATTCTTTTGTCATGTGAACATAAGGGTTGGTACTGGCCCTGTAGATAGAAGAAGCTGAGGTTCTTCTAGTCTGATATGTTCCTTGATGAAGAAGTACAGATTCTTTTGTCATGTGAACATAAGGGTTGGTACTGGCCCTGTAGATAGAAGAAGCTGAGGTTCTTCTAGTCTGCTATGTTCCTTGATGAAGAAGTACAGATTCTTTTGTCATGTGAACATAAGGGTTGGTACTGGCCCTGTAGATAGAAAAAGCTGAGGTTCTTCTAGTCTGCTATGTTCCTTGATGAAGAAGTACAGATTCTTTTGTCATGTGAACATAAGGGTTGGTACTGGCCCTGTAGATAGAAGATGCTGAGGTTCTTCTAGTCTGCTATGTTCCTTGATGAAGAAGTACAGATTCTTTTGTCATGTGAACATAAGGGTTAGTACTGGCCTGTAGATAGAAGAAGCTGAGGTTCTCCTAGTCTGCTATGTTCCTTGATGAAGAAGTACAGATTATTTTGTCATGTGAACATAAGGGTTGGTACTGGCCCTGTAGATAGAAGAAGCTGAGGTTCTCTAGTCTGCTATGTTCCTTGATGAAGAAGTACAGATTCTTTTGTCATGTTAACATAAGGGTTGGTACTGGCCCTGTAGATAGAAGAAGCTGAGGTGGTTCTAGTGTGCTATGTTCCTTGATGAAGAAGTACAGATTCTTTTGTCATGTGAACATAAGGGTTGGTACTGGCCCTGTAGATAGAAGAAGCTGAGGTGGTTCTATTGTGCTATGTTCCTTGATGAAGAAGTACAGATTCTTTTGTCATGTGAACATAAGGGTTGGTACTGGCCCTGTAGATAGAAGAAGCTGAGGTTTTCTAGTCTGCTATGATCCTTGATGAAGAAGTACAGATTCTTTTGTCATGTGAACATAAGGGTTGGTACTGGCCCTGTAGATAGAAGAAGCTGAGGTTCTTCTAGTCTGCTATATCCTTGATGAAGAAGTACAGATTCTTTTGTCATGTGAACATAAGGGTTGGTACTGGCCCTGTAGATAGAAGAAGCTGAGTTCTTCTAGTCTGCTATGTTCCTTGATGAAGAAGTACAGATTCTTTTGTCATGTGAACATAAGGGTTGGTACTGGCCCTGTAGATAGAAAAAAGCTGAGGTTCTTCTAGTCTGCTATGTCCTTGATGAAGAAGTACAGATTCTTTTGTCATGTGAACACAAGGGTTGGTACTGGCCCTGTAGATAGAAGAAGCTCAGGTTCTTCTAGTCTGCTATGTTCCTTGATGAAGAAGTACAGATTCTTTTGTCATTTGAACATAAGGGTTGGTACTGGCCCTGTAGATAGAAGAAGCTCAGGTTCTTCTAGTCTGCTATGTTCCTTGATGAAGAAGTACAGATTCTTTTGTCATGTGAACATAAGGGTTGGTACTGGCCCTGTGGATAGAAGAAGCTGAGGTTCTTCTAGTCTGCTATGTTCCTTGATGAAGAAGTACAGATTCTTTTGTCATGTGAACATAAGGGTTGGTACTGGCCCTGTGGATAGAAGAAGCTGAGGTTCTTCTAGTCTGCTATGTTCCTTGATGAAGAAGTACAGATTCTTTTGTCATGTGAACACAAGGGTTGGTACTGGCCCTGTGGATAGAAGAAGCTCAGGTTCTTCTAGTCTGCTATGTTCCTTGATGAAGAAGTACAGATTCTTTTGTCATGTGAACGTAAAGGTTGGTACTGGCCCTTTCGATAGAAGAAGCTCAGGTTCTTCTAGTCTGCTATGTTCCTTGATGAAGAAGTACAGATTCTTTTGTCATGTGAACATAAGGGTTGGTACTGGCCCTGTGGATAGAAGAAGCTCAGGTTCTTCTAGTCTGCTATGTTCCTTGATGAAGAAGTACAGATTCTTTTGTCATGTGAACATAAGGGTTGGTACTGGCCCTGTAGATAGAAGAAGCTGAGGTTCTTCTAGTCTCTATGTTCCTTGATGAAGAAGTACAGATTCTTTTGTCATGTGAACATAAGGGTTGGTACTGGCCCTGTAGATAGAAGAAGCTGAGGTTCTTCTAGTCTGATATGTTCCTTGATGAAGAAGTACAGATTCTTTTGTCATGTGAACATAAGGGTTGGTACTGGCCCTGTAGATAGAAGAAGCTGAGGTTCTTCTAGTCTGCTATGTTCCTTGATGAAGAAGTACAGATTCTTTTTGTCATGTGAACATAAGGGTTGGTACTGGCCCTGTAGATAGAAAAGCTGAGGTTCTTCTAGTCTGCTATGTTCCTTGATGAAGAAGTACAGATTCTTTTGTCATGTGAACATAAGGGTTGGTACTGGCCCTGTAGATAGAAGAAGCTGAGGTTCTTCTAGTCTGCTATGTTCCTTGATGAAGAAGTACAGATTCTTTTGTCATGTGAACATAAGGGTTAGTACTGGCCTGTAGATAGAAGAAGCTGAGGTTCTCCTAGTCTGCTATGTTCCTTGATGAAGAAGTACAGATTCTTTTGTCATGTGAACATAAGGGTTGGTACTGGCCTGTAGATAGAAAAAGCTGAGGTTCTCTAGTCTGCTATGTTCCTTGATGAAGAAGTACAGATTCTTTTGTCATGTGAACATAAGGGTTGGTACTGGCCCTGTAGATAGAAGAAGCTGAGGTAGTTCTATGTGCTATGTTCCTTGATGAAGAAGTACAGATTCTTTTGTCATGTGAACATAAGGGTTGGTACTGGCCCTGTAGATAGAAAAAGCTGAGGTGGTTCTATTGTGCTATGATCCTTGATGAAGAAGTACAGATTCTTTTGTCATGTGAACATAAGGGTTGGTACTGGCCCTGTAGATAGAAGAAGCTGAGGTTTTCTAGTTTGCTATGATCCTTGATGAAGAAGTACAGATTCTTTTGTCATGTGAACATAAGGGTTGGTACTGGCCCTGTAGATAGAAGAAGCTGAGGTTCTTCTAGTCTGCTATATCCTTGATGAAGAAGTACAGATTCTTTTGTCATGTGAACATAAGGGTTGGTACTGGCCCTGTAGATAGAAAAAGCTGAGGTTCTTCTAGTCTGCTATGTTCCTTGATGAAGAAGTACAGATTCTTTTGTCATGTGAACATAAGGGTTGGTACTGACCCTGTAGATAGAAAAAGCTGAGGTTCTTCTAGTCTGCTATGTCTCTTGATGAAGAAGTACAGATTCTTTTGTCATGTGAACATAAGGGTTGGTACTGACCCTGTAGATAGAAAAGCTGAGGTTCTTCTAGTCTGCTATGTTCCTTGATGAAGAAGTACAGATTCTTTTGTCATGTGAACATAAGGGTTGGTACTGCCCTGTAGATAGAAAAGCTGAGGTTCTTCTAGTCTGCTATGTTCCTTGATGAAGAAGTACAGATTCTTTTGTCATGTGAACACAAGGGTTGGTACTGGCCCTGTCGATAGAAGAAGCTGAGGTTCTTCTAGTCTGCTATGTTCCTTGATGAAGAAGTACAGATTCTTTTGTCATGTGAACAGAAGGGTTGGTACTGGCCCTGTGGATAGAAGAAGCTGAGGTTCTTATAGTCTGCTATGTTCCTTGATGAAGAAGTACAGATTCTTTTGTCATGTGAACACAAGGGTTGGTACTGGCCCTGTGGATAGAAGAAGCTGAGTTCTTCTAGTCTGCTATGTTGCTTGATGAAGAAGTACAGATTCTTTTGTCATATGAACACAAGGGTTGGTACTGGCCCTGTAGATAGAAGAAGCTGAGGTCCTTCTAGTATGCTATGTTCCTTGATGAAGAAGTACAGATTCTTTTGTCATGTGAACATAAGGGTTGGTACTGGCCCTGTAGATAGAAGAAGCTGAGATTCTTCTAGTCTGCTATGTTCCTTGATGAAGAAGTACAGATTCTTTTGTCATGTGAACATAAGGGTTGGTACTGGCCCTGTAGATAGAAGTAGCTGAGGTTCTTCTAGTCTGCTATGTTCCTTGATGAAGAAGTACAGATTCTTTTGTCATGTGAACACAAGGGTTGGTACTGGCCTTGTAGATAGAAGAAGCTGAGGTTCTTCTATTCTGCTATGTTCCTTGATGAAGAAGTACAGATTCTTTTGTCATGTGAACACAAGGGTTGGTACTGGCCCTGTAGATAGAAAGAAGCTGAGGTCTTCTATTGTGCTATGTTCCTTGATGAAGAAGTACAGATTCTTTTGTCATGTGAACATAAGGGTTGGTACTGGCCCTGTGGATAGAAGAAGCTCAGGTTCTTCTAGTCTGCTATGTTCCTTGATGAAGAAGTACAGATTCTTTTGTCATGTGAACATAAGGTTGGTACTGGCCCTGTGGATAGAAGAAGCTGAGGTTCTTCTAGTCTGCTATGTTCCTTGATGAAGAAGTACAGATTCTTTTGTCATGTGAACATAAGGGTTGGTACTGGCCCTGTGGATAGAAGAAGCTGAGGTTCTTCTAGTCTGCTATGTTCCTTGATGAAGAAGTACAGATTCTTTTGTCATGTGAATAAAGGGTTGGTACTGGCCCTGTGGATAGAAGAAGCTGAGGTTCTTCTAGTCTGCTATGTTCCTTGATGAAGAAGTACAGATTCTTTTGTCATGTGAACATAAAGGTTGGTACTGGCCCTGTGGATAGAAAAAGCTCAGGTTCTTCTAGTCTGCTATGTTCCTTGATGAAGAAGTACAGATTCTTTTGTCATGTGAACATAAGGGTTGGTACTGGCCCTGTAGATAGAAGAAGCTGAGTTTCTTCTAGTCTCTATGTTCCTTGATGAAGAAGTACAGATTCTTTTGTCATGTGAACATAAGGGTTGGTACTGGCCCTGTAGATAGAAGAAGCTAAGGTTCTCTAGTCTGATATGTTCCTTGATGAAGAAGTACAGATTCTTTTGTCATGTGAACATAAGGGTTGGTACTGGCCCTGTAGATAGAAGAAGCTGAGGTTCTCCTAGTCTGATATGTTCCTTGATGAAGAAGTACAGATTCTTTTGTCATGTGAACATAAGGGTTGGTACTGGCCCTGTAGATAGAAGAAGCTGAGGTTCTTCTAGTCTGCTATGTTCCTTGATGAAGAAGTACAGATTCTTTTTCATGTGAACATAAGGGTTGGTACTGGCCCTGTAGATAGAAGAAGCTGAGGTTCTTCTAGTGTGCTATGATCCTTGATGAAGAAGTACAGATTCTTTTGTCATGTGAACATAAGGGTTGGTACTGGCCCTGTAGATAGAAGCTGAGGTTCTTCTAGTCTGCTATGATTCCTTGATGAAGAAGTACAGATTCTTTTGTCATGTGAACATAAGGGTTGGTACTGGCCCTGTAAATAGAAGAAGCTGAGGTTCTTCTAGTCTGCTATGTTCCTTGATGAAGAAGTAAAGATTCTTTTGTCATGTGAACATAAGGGTTGGTACTGGCCTTGTGGATAGAAGAAGCTGAGGTTCTTCTAGTCTGCTATGTTCCTTGATGAAGAAGTACAGATTCTTTTGTCATGTGAACATAAGGGTTGGTACTGGCCCTTTGGATAGAAGAAGCTGAGGTTCTTCTAGTCTGCTATGTTCCTTGATGAAGAAGTACAGATTCTTTTTGTCATGTGAACATAAGGGTTGGTACTGGCCCTGTGGATAGAAGAAGCTGAGGTTCTTCTAGTCTGCTATGTTCCTTGATGAAGAAGTACAGATTCTTTTGTCATATGAACATAATGGTTGGTACTGGCCCTGTGGATTGAAGAAGCTGAGGTTCTTCTAGTCTGCTATGTTCCTTGATGAAGAAGTACAGATTCTTTTGTCATGTGAACATAAGGGTTGGTACTGGCCCTGTAGATAGAAGAAGCTCAGGTTCTTCTAGTCTGCTATGTTCCTTGATGAAGAAGTACAGATTCTTTTGTCATGTGAACATAAGGGTTGGTACTGGCCCTGTAGATAGAAGAAGCTGAGGTTCTTCTAGTCTGCTATGTTCCTTGATGAAGAAGTACAGATTCTTTTGTCATGTGAACATAAGGGTTGGTACTGGCCCTGTAGATAGAAGAAGCTGAGGTTCTTCTAGTCTGCTATGTTCCTTGATGAAGAAGTACAGATTCTTTTGTCATGTGAACATAAGGGTTGGTACTGGCCCTGTAGATAGAAGAAGCTCAGGTTCTTCTAGTCTGCTATGTTCCTTGATGAAGAAGTACAGATTCTTTTGTCATGTGAACATAAGGGTTGGTACTGGCCTTGTAGATAGAAGAAGCTGAGGTTCTTCTAGTCTGCTATGTTCCTTGATGAAGAAGTACAGATTCTTTTGTCATGTGAACATAAGGGTTAGTACTGGCCCTGTAGATAGAAGAAGCTGAGGTTCTCCTAGTCTGCTATGTTCCTTGATGAAGAAGTACAGATTATTTTGTCATGTGAACATAAGGGTTGGTACTGGCCCTGTAGATAGAAGAAGCTATGTTCCTTGATGAAGAAGTACAGATTCTTTTGTCATGTGAACATAAGGGTTGGTACTGGCCCTGTAGATAGAAGAAGCTGAGGTAGTTCTAGTGTGCTATGTTCTTGATGTAGTACAGATTCTTTTGTCATGTGAACATAAGGGTTGGTACTGGCCCTGTAGATAGAAGAAGCTGAGGTGGTTCTAGTGTGCTATGAACCTTGATGAAGAAGTACAGATTCTTTTGTCATGTGAACATAAGGTTGGTACTGGCCCTGTAGATAGAAAACTGAGGTGGTTCTATGTGCTATGATCTTGATGAAGAAGTACAGTTTCTTTTGTCATGTGAACATAAGGGTTGGTACTGGCCCTGTAGATAGAAGAAGCTGAGGTTCTTCTAGTGTGCTATGATCCTTGATGAAGAAGTACAGATTCTTTTGTCATGTGAACATAAGGGTTGGTACTGGCCCTGTAGATAGAAGAAGCTGAGGTTCTTCTAGTGTGCTATGATCCTTGATGAAGAAGTACAGATTCTTTTGTCATGTGAACATAAGGGTTGGTACTGGCCCTGTAGATAGAAGAAGCTGAGGTTCTTCTAGTGTGCTATGATCCTTGATGAAGAAGTACAGATTCTTTTGTCATGTGAACATAAGGGTTGGTACTGGCACTGTAAATAGAAGAAGCTGAGGTTCTTCTAGTCTGCTATGATCCTTGATGAAGAAGTACAGATTCTTTTGTCATGTGAATATAATGGTTAGTACTGGCCCTGTAGATAGAAGAAGCTGAGGTGGTTCTATTGTGCTATGTTCCTTGATGAAGAAGTGCAGATTCTTTTGTCATGTGAACATAAGGATTAGTACTGGCCCTGTAGATAGAAGAAGCTCAGGTTGTTCTAGTCTGCTATGATCCTTGATGAAGAAGTACAGATTCTTCTATCATATGAACATAAGGGTTGGTACTGGCCCTGTAGATAGAAGAAGCAGAGGTTCTTCTAGTCTGCTATGATCCTTGATGAAGAAGTACAGATTTTTTGGTCATGTGAACATAAGGGTTGGTACTGGCCCTGTAGATAGAAGAATCTGAGGTTCTTCTAGTCTGCTATGTTCCTTGATGAAGAAGTACAAATTCTTTTGTCATATGAACATAAGGGTTGGAACTGGCCCTGTAGATAGAAGAAGCTGAGGTTCTTCTAGTCTGCTATGTTCCTTGATGAAGAAGTACAGATTCTTTTGTCATGTGAACATAAGGGTTGGTACTGACCCTGTAGATAGAAAAAGCGAAGGTTCTTCTAGTCTGCTATGTTTCTTGATGAAGAAGTACAGTTTTTTTTTGTCATGTGAACATAAGGGTTGGTACTGACCCTGTAGATAGAAAAAGCTGAGGTTCTACTAATCTGCTATGTTTCTTGATGAGGAAGTACAGATTCTTTTTTCATGTGAACATAAGGGTTGGTACTGACCCTGTAGATAGAAAAAGCTGAGGTTCTTCTAGTCTGCTATGTTCCTTGATGAAGAAGTACAGATTCTTTTGTCATGTGAACACAAAGGTTGGTACTGGCCCTGTCGTTAGAAGAAGCTGAGGTTCTTCTAGTCTGCTATGTTCCTTGATGAAGAAGTACAGATTCTTTTTTCATGTGAACACAAGGGTTGGTACTGGCCCTGTGGATAGAAGAAGCTGAGGTTCTTCTAGTCTGCTATGTTCCTTGATGAAGAAGTACAGAGTCTTTTGTCATGTGAACACAAGGGTTGGTACTGGCCCTGTGGATAGAAGAAGCTGAGGTTCTTCTAGTCTGCTATGTTTCTTGATGAATAAGTACAGATTCTTTTGTCAGGTGAACACAAGGGTTGGTACTGGCCCTGTATATAGAAGGAGCTGAGGTTCTTCTAGTCTGCTCTGTTCCTTGATGAAGAAGTAGAGATTCATTTGTTAGGTGAACACAAGGGTTGGTACTGGCCCTGTAGATAGAAGAAGCTGAGGTTTTTCTAGTCTGCTATTTTCCTTGATGAAGAAGTACAGATTTTTTTGTCATGTGAACACAAGGGTTGGTACTGGCCCTGTAGATAGAAGAAGCTGAGTTTCTTCTAGTCTGCTATGTTCCTTGAAGAAGAAGTACAAATTCTTTTGTCATGTGAACATAAGGGCTGGTGCTGACTCTGTATATAGAAGAAGCTCAGGTTCTTCTAGTCTGCTATGTTCCTTGATGAAGAAATACAGATTCTTTTGTCATATGAACACAAAGGTTGGTACTGGCCCTGTAGATAGAAGAAGCTGAGGTTTTTCTATTGTGCTATGTTCCGTGATGAAAAAGAACAGATTCTTTTGTCAAGTGAACACAAGGGTTGGTACTGGCTTTGTAGATAGAAGAAGCTGAGGTTCTTCTAGTCTGCTATGTTCCTTGACGAAGAAGTACAGATTCTTTTGTCATGTGAACATAAGGGTTGGTACTGGCCCTGTAGATAGAAAAAGCTGAGATTCTTCTAGTCTGCTATGTTCCTTGATGAAGAAGTACAGATTCTTTTGTCATGTGAACACAAGGGTTGGTACTGGCCCTGTAGATAGAAGAAGCTAAGGTTCTTCTAGTCTGCTATGTTCCTTGATGAAGAAGTACAGATTCTTTTGTCATGTGAACACAAGGGTTGGTACTGGCCCTGTAGATAGAAGAAGCTGAGGTTCTTCTAGTCTGCAATGTTCCTTGATGAAGAAGTACAGATTCTTTTGTCATGTGAACACAAGGGTTGTTACTGGCCCTGTAGATAGAAGAAGCTGAGGTTCTTCTAGTCTGCTTTGTTCCTTGATGAAGAAATACAGATTTTTTTGTCATGTGAACACAAGGGTTGGTTCTGACCCTGTCGATATAAGAAGCTGAGGTTCTTCTAGTCTGCTATGTTCCTTGATGAAAAAGTACAGATTTTTTTGTCCTGTGAACACATGGGTTGGTACTGGCCCTGTAGATAGAAGAAGCTGAGGTTCTTCTAGTCTGCTATGTTCCTTGATGAAGAAGTATAGATTCTCTTCTCATGTGAACACAAGGGCTGGTACTGGCCCTGTAGATAGAAGAAGCTGATGTTCTTCTAGTCTGCTATGTTTCTTGATGAAGAAGTACAGATTCTCTTGTCATGTGAACATAAGGACTGGTACTGGCCCTTTAGATAGAAGAAGCTGAGGTTCTTCTAGTCTGCTATGATCCTTGATGAAGAAGTACAGATTCGTTTGTCATGTGATCATAAGGGCTGGTACTGGCCCTGTAGATAAAAGAAGTTAAGGTTCTTCTAGACTGCTATGTTCCTTGATGAAGAAGTACAAATTCATTTGTCATGTGAACATAAGGGTTGTTACTGGCCCTGTAGATAAAATAAGCTCAGGTTCTTCTAGTCTGCTATGTTCCTTGATGAAGAAGTACAGATTCTTTTGTCATGTGAACATAATGGCTGGTACTGGCCCTGTAGATAGAAGAAGCTGAGGTTCTTCTAATCTGCTAGGTTCCTTTATGTAGAAGTACAGATTCTTTTGTCATTTGAACATAAGGGCTGGTACTTGCCCTGTAGATAGAAAAAGCTGAGGTTCTTCTAGTCTGCTAGGATCCTTGATGAAGAAGTACAGACTCTTTTGTCATATGAACATAAGGGTTGGTACTGGCCCTGTAGATAGAAGAAGCTGAGGTTCCTCTAGTCTGCTAGGTTCCCTGATGAAGAAGTACAGATTCTTTTGTCATGTGAACATAAGGGCTGGTACTGACCCTGTAGATAGAAGAAGCTGAGGTTCTTCTAGTCTGCTAAGTTCCTTGATGAAGAGGTACAAATGTTGTCTTAAGTGGACATAAGGGTTGGTACTGAATCTGTAGATAGAAGAAGCTGAGTTTCTTCCAGTCTGCTATGTTCCTTGATGAAGAGGTACAAACTCTTTCTCAAGTGAACATAAGGGCTGGTGCTGACCCTGTATATAGAAAAAGCTGAGGTTCTTCTAGTCTGCTATTTTCATTGATGAAGAGGAACAAACTTCTTCTCATGTGAACATAAGGGTTGGTACTGACCCTGTATATAGAATAAGCTAAGATTCTTCTAGTACGCTATGTTCCTTGATGAAGAGGTACAAACTCTTTCTTATGTGAACATAAGGGTTGGTACTGACACTGTATATAGAAGAAGTTGATGTTCTTCTAGTATGCAATGTTCCTTGATGAAGAGGGACAAACTCTTTTTTAAGTGAACATAAGGGTTGGTACTGACCCTGTATATAGAAGAAGCTAAGATTATTGTAGTATGCTATGTTCCTTGATGAAGAGGTACAAACTCTTTCTTATGTGAACATAAGGGTTGGTACTGACCCTGTATATAGAAGGAGGTAAGGTTCTTCTGGTATGCTATGTTCCTTGATGAAGAGGTACAAACTCTTTTTTAAGTGAACATAAGGGTTGGTACTGACTCTGTAGATAGAAGAAGTTAAATTCTTCTAGTATGCTATATTCCTTGATGAAGAGGTACAAAAATCTTTCTCGTGTGAACATAAGGGTTGGTACTGACCTGTATATAGAAGAAGGTAAGGTTCTTCTTGTGTGCTATGTGCCTCGATGAAGAGGTACAATCTCTTTTTTAAGTGAACATAAGGATAGGTACTGACCCTGTATATACTGGAGAAGAAGGTAAGGTTCTTCTAGTATGCTATGTTCCTTTATGAAGAAGTACAAGTTCTTTCTCATGTGAACATAAGGGTTTATACTGTCCCTGTATATAGAAGAAGCTGAGGTGGTTCTAGTATGCTATGTTCTCTGATGAAAAAGTACAAATTCTTTCTCATGTAAACATATTGTTGGTACTGACCCTGTATATAGAAAAAGCTAAAAATTTTCTAGTATGCTATGTTCCTTGATGAAGAGGTACAAACTCTTTCTCAAGTGAACATAAGGGTTGGTACTGGCCCTGTATATAGAAGAAGCTGAAGTTCTTCTAGTATGCTATGTTCCTTGATGAAGAGGTACAAACTCTTTTAAGTGAACATAAGGGTTGGTACTGGCCCTATATATAGAAGAAGCTAAGGTTATTTTAGTATGCTATGTTCCTTGATGAAGAGGTACAAACTCTTTCTTAAGTGTACATAAGGGCTGGTGTTGACCCTGTTTATAGAAGAAGCTGAGGTTCTTCTAGTATGCTATGTTCCTTCATGAAGAGGTACAAACTCTTTCTTAAGCGAACATAAGGGTTGGTACTGACCCTGTATATAGAAGAAGCTGAGGTTCTTTTAGTATGCTATGTTCCTTGATGAAGAGGTACAAACTCTTTCTCAAGTGAACATAAGGGTTGGTACTGGCCCTCTATATATAGAAGAAGCTGAGGTTCTTCTAGTTTGCTTTGTTCCTTGATGAAGAGGTACAAACTATTTCTCAAGTGAACATAAGGGCTGGTGCTGTCTCTGTATATAGAAGAAGCTGAGGTTCTTTTAGTATGCTCTGTTCCTGGATGAAGAGGTACAAACACTTTCTTAAGCGAACCTAAGGGTTGGTACTGACCCTGTATATAGAAGAAGCTGAGGTTCTTTTAGTATGCTATGTTCTTTGATGAAGAGGTACAAACTCTCTCTCAAGTGTACCTAAGGGCTGGTACTGACCCTGTATATAGAAGAAGCTAAGGTTCTTCTAGTATGCTATGTTTCTTGTTGAAGAGGTACATACTCTTTTTTAAGTGAACATATGGCTTGGTACTGGCCCTGTATATAGAAGAAACTAAGGTTCTTCTAGTATGCTATGTTCCTTGATGAAGAGGTACAAACTCTTTCTCAAGTGAACATAAGGGTTGGTACAGGCCCTGTATATAGAAGAAGCTAAGGTTCTTCTAGTATGCTATGTTCCTTGATGAAGAGGTACAAACTCTTTCTCAAGTGAACATAAGGGTTGGTACTGACCCTGTATATAGAAGAAGCTGAGGTTCTTCTAGTATGCTCTGTTCTTTGATGAAGAGGTACAAACTCTCTCTCAAGTGTACCTAAGGGCTGGTGCTGACTCTGTATATAGAAGAAGCTGAGGTTCTTCTAGTGTGCTATGTTCCTTGATGGAGAGGTAGAAACCCTTTCTCAAGTGTACATTAGGGCTGGTGCTGACCCTGTATATAGAAGAACCTGAGGTTCTTCTAGTAAGCTATGTTCCTTGATGAAGAGATACAAACTCTTTCTCAAGTGAACATAAGGGTTGGTACAGCACCTGTATATAGAAGAAGCTGAGATTCTTCTAGTATGCTATGTTCCTTGATGATGAAGTACAAACTCTTTCTCAAGTGAACATAAGGACTGCTACAGGCCCTGTATATAGAAGAAGCTAAGGTTCTTCTAGTATGCTATGTTCCTTGATGAAGAGGTACAAACTCTTATTTAATTGACCATAAGGGTTGGTTCTGGCCCTGTATATAGAAGAAACTAAGGTTCTTCTAGTATTCTTTGTTCCTTGATGAAGAGGTATAAATTCTTTCTCAAGTGAACATAAGGGCTGGTGCTGACCGTGTATATAGAAAAAGCTGAGATTCTTCTAGTATGCTATGTTCCTTGATGAAGAAGTGCAAACTCTTTCTAAAGTGAACATAAGGGTTGGTACAGGCCCTGTATATAGAAGAAGCTAAGGTTCTTCTAGTATGCTATGTTCCTTGATGAAGAGGTACAAACTCTTTCTCTTGTAAACATAAGGGTTGGTACTGACCCTGTATATAGAAAAAGCTAAGATTCTTCTAGTATGCTATGTTCTTTGATGAAGAGGTACAAACTCTTCTCAAGTGATTATAAGGGCTGGTGCTAACCCTGTATATAGAAGAAGCTGAGGTTTTTCTAGTATGCTATGTTCCTTGATGAAGAAGTACAAACTCTTTCTCAAGTGAATATAAGGGTTGGTACAGGTCTGTATATAGATGAAGCTAAGGTTCTTCTAGTATGCTATGATCCTTGATGAAGAGGTACAAACTTTTTCTCTTGTCTACATAAGTGTTGGTACTGACCCTGTATATAGAAGAAGCTAAATTTCTTCTAGTATTCTATGTTCCTTGATGAAGAAGTACAAATTCTTTCTTATGTGAGCATAAGTGTTTTTACTGACTGTGAATATAGAAGAAGCTAAGTTTCTTCTAGTATGCTATGTTCCATGACGAAGAGGTACAAACTCTTTTTTAAGTGAACATAAGGGTTGGTACAGGACCTGTATATAGAAGAAGCTAAGGTTCTTCTAGTATGCTATGTTCCTTGATGAAGAAGTACAAATTCTTTCTCATTTGAACATAGGGGTTGGTACTGACCCTGTATATAGAAGAAGCTAAGGTTCTTCGAATATGCTATGTTCCTTGATGAAGAAGTACAAACTCTTTCTCAAGTGAACATAAGGGTTGGTACTGACCCTGTATATAGAAGAAGCTAAGTTTCTTCGAGTATGCTATGTCCCTTGATGAAGAAGTACAAACTCTTTCTCAAGTGAACATAAGGGCTGGTACTGACCCTGTATATAGAAGAAGCTAAGGTTCTTCTAGTATGCTATGTTTCTTGATGAAGAAGTACAAATTCTTTCTCATGTGAACATAAGGGTTGGTACTGACCCTGTATATAGAAGATGCTAAGGTTCTTCTAGTATGCTATGTTTCTTGAGAAGAAGTTTTTACGTCTTCATCAATTAACATAGCATACTAGAAGAAACTCAGCTTATATCTACAAAGCCAATACCAACCCTTATGTTCACATTAGTAGGAATTTTTACTTCCTTATCAAGGAGCATAGCATACCAGAACCACCTTAGCTTCTTCTATCTTCATTGACCTGAAACAAAAGAAAACTCTCTTAGCGGGATGAATTTGAATATGAAAAATAGGTCAAATCAATAAAATAACACCAGAAATGAATGTCCCATGCTGCTCCCCCCCAAAAAAACCTAGAAAACATATTTTGTACAGCACTCTAAGCCAACCCAGGAAAAAGTTTATTTTTTTTAACGCGACGGCAGTGATTTTTCAATATAGGGCTCTTTAAAGTTACGCCCCTCCCCCCCCCCCCTTTTGACAGGGGCATGGTGGCTAAATTTCTTTTTTATCCCTCCAAAAAGTCAAATCCAATGAGAAAAGTACCTCCGCTCTCAGTGGTCACGGAACTTAAGAAAATGACCCAACTGGTAGCTTCTTTTTCTGCAAAGGGATCATGGGACCCCATATATGGAAGCAATTCACTTCGATGATTTTATTCATGATTTTTTTTATGCTTACACCGCATCATAGGATGCCATAGTTTTTTTTTCCAATAAATTATTATTATTATTATTATTATTATTATTATTATTATCATTATTAGCTAAGCTACAACCCTATTTGGATAAGCTGGATCTTATAAATCAAATTATTATTATTATTATTATTATTATTATTATTATTAGCTAAGCTACAACCCTATTTGGATAAGCTGGATCTTATAAGTCAAATTATTATTATTATTATTAATATTATCATGATTATTATTATTATTATTATTATTATTATTATTATTATTATTATTATTATTATTAGCTAAGCTACAACCCTATTTGGATAAGCTGGATGTTATAAGTCAAATTATTATTATCATTATTATTAGTATTATTATCATTATTATTAGTATTAATTGCTAGTCTACAACCCTAGTTGGAAAAGCAGGATGCTATAAGCCCAAGGGCTCCAATAGGCAAAAATATACCAGTAAGGAGAGGAAATAGAAGGAATAATTAAACTACAATTGAAGTAAAAAACAATTAAAATAAGGCGGGAGGCAACGTGATTGGCTATGACGTCATTAGTGGGTGGGGCTTATTAAGCCTGGAATTTTTGTGGCGACTTGTGTCCATACAAGGTGGATTAATTAAGTTGTCTTGGTATGGGTATGTTTTCTTAATAAATAAGCAAATAACACACACACACACGCACACACACACACACACACATATATATATATAATATATATATATATATATATATATACATATATATAATATATATACCTTTTGATTGCTTTAATATCTCTCTCTCTCTCTCTCTCTCTCTCTCTCTCTCTCTCTCTCTCTCTCTCTCTCTCTCATACACATGCAGAAACAATTATATATATATATATATATATATATATATATATATATATATATATATAGATAGATAGATAGATAGATAGATAGATAGATAGATAATATACCTTTTAATTGCTTTAGTCTCTCTCTCTCTCTCTCTCTCTCTCTCTCTCTCTCTCTCTCTCTCTCTCTCTCTCTCTCACACACACACACATGCACATGCAGAAACAATTATATATATATATATATATATATATATATATATATATATATATATATATATATGTATATATATATACATACATATATATATATACATATAATATATATATATATATATATATATATATATATATATACATATACAGTATATATACAGGTATATATATTTGTATTTTTGTAGAAGTTCAATGGAGTTGTTAGAGAGAAGATAGAGGGAGTGAGAGTGAGAGTGAGAGTGAGCGGGGGATTAATGAACCTGATTAGAGTAAGCGAGAGGAGAATTAATGAGCTTGAGTTGATTTAACGAGGATGGAATTAATGAGGTCTAGAGGAACAGGAAAGAAAGGTCTCCTTACAAGTGGGGGGTTTACAGTAGCACGTAAAAATTCGATGAATTTGTAATCTTTTGTAGGCAGTAGGTTGGCCAGGGCACCAGCCGCCCGTTGAGCTACTACCGCTAGAGAGTTATGGGGTCCTTTGACTGGCCAGACAGTACTAAATTGAATCTTTCTCTCTGGTTAGGGTTCTTTCCCTTTGCCTACACAGACACCGAATAGTCTGGCCTATTCTTTACTCATTCTCTTCTGTCCTCATACACCTGACAACACTGAGATTACCAAACAATTCTTCTCCCAAAGGGTTACTTCACTGTAATTGTTCAGTGGCTACTTTCCTCTTGATAAGGGTAGAAGAGACTCTTTAGCTATGGTAAGCAGCTCTTCTAGGAGAAAGACACTCCAAAATCAAACCATTGTTCTCTAATCTTGTGTAGTGCCATAGCCTCTGTACCATGGTCTTCCACTATCTTGGGTTAGAGTTCTCTTGCTTGAGGGTACACTCTGGCACACTTTTCTATCTAGTTTCTCTTCCTCTTGTTTTGTTAAAGTTTTTATAGTTTATATCTGAAATATTTATTTCAATGTTTTTACTGTTCTTAGAATATTTCACTTTTCCTTTTTTCCTTTCCTCACTGGGCTATTTTCCCTGTTGGGGCCCCTGGGTTTATAGCATCCTGCTTTTCTAACTAGGGTTGTAGCTTAGCAAGTAATAATAATAATAATAATTAGATCATCTGTTAATGAGGTAACGATTGGATATTGATTGATTATTAATTAGTACGTATTTCAGTAAGTCCTTGAGCTCCTATTGATTTCTATTTAAAGTTTAAATATGCCTGGTTTTTTGCTCCAATATTATCTGAAGAGACACTCACCAGAACGTCAGGTGGTCATGCCCAACCACAACATTAACCTTCCTAGTAAATAGTTTAATATCACGGTCGGAGGCTGGGATCGATCTGCTGCCATGCGAATTCAATGCGAATGTTCTAGAAGATGCACGTAGTTCATGCTGAGTTTGTTACAACATCATCTGAAGAGATGCACGCCAGAACGTCAGTTGGGGAATCCCAACCACAACAGTAACCTCCACAATAAACAGTTTAAACTCACGATCGAAGGCTGGGATCGATATGCTGCCGTGCTAATGCAAGGCGAATGACGTAGAAGATGCTTTTATGTTCTTTACCTTTTTTCCAGCATTGTCTGTGTTTCCATAAAGAGCTTATAAAATCGTGTTTAATGCTGACATCATTTAAAGGTTTAAATGTCACTCATGAGTGGCAGAGGCAAGAGACATTGTCCTAGAGATTGGTCTTATATACACTTGAAGAGTGCCCAAACCCCTCCTCATCAAGGTAGTACCAGGGAGGGCCAGGCAATGGATGCTATAGGCTATCCCAAACCCCCTAATCCTTAGCTCATAAGGATGGTGAGGTTGCAGATACTACAAGAAACTATTGAGTTTGAGTGGAGCTCGAACCCCCGTCCAGTAGATTGACGAGCAGTAATTTTTCTAATAGGCTACGATGTTCTTATCGCTAATTTCCAATTCTTTGAGTGTAAGAATCCAGCTTTTTCTGCGATTATTGATTCTAGGAATGCGACTCTCTTTGCAAGGGCACTCTCCTTCGGACTGGCTCGGATACTCTGTATCAAGGATGACCTTCTATCAAAGGCATCAACCGGTGATGAAGTGTGGGGCAGAGGTAGATGGAGAACGCTGGTCAGAAACATCGACCCCACATAAAAGTGGGAAAAGATGCAGACAAAGAAGAAGAAGAGAAGATTGATTCCAGGAATGTGACTCATAGATACTTCAGAATGAAACTGCACGTGGAAAATACGTACTGTTTGAGGAAATAATTTCTGAAAGAGATCTGGAAAAGTAGTGTAAGAACAAGTCTGTTTTCTTTTTAAAAAGCAAGACTTTTTGGACATACAGATCATTGATCAGGCATTTGAAATATTATTTGTTATTATGATGAAATGGCACAGCCTTATTTCATTATTATTATTATTATTATTATTATTATTATTATTATTATTATTACTTGCTAAGCTACAACCCTAATTGGAAAAACAGGAGGCTATGAGCCCAAGGGCTCCAACAGGGAAAATAACCCAGTGAGGAAAGGAAATAAGGGAAAATTGCAGAAGTTTAAAAACAAGAATAACATCAAAATAAATTTTTCATATATAAACTATAAAAACTTGAAAATGACAAGAGCACCTAACTATCTGAGTCCATTTATCAAAATTTTATCTTGAAATAGAATTAATATATTTAATCAAATTATATATGACATGGTAAGGAAGGATAAGATTTTATTTTTTTTTATAGACGATTGTCCAGTAGCCTTTCATTTGCACAATTAAAATGCTATATCAGAAATTAGCTATCAGCTATGATAAAGATAAGAATAATCCTGACAACACTGAGATTACCAAACAATTCTTCTTCGCTCATTAGGTTAACTACTGCACTGTAATTGTTCAGTGGCTACTTTCCTCTTGGTAAGGGTAGAAGAGACTTTAGCTATGGTAAGCAGCTCTTCTAGGACACTCCAAAATCAAACCCTTGTTCTCTAGTCTTGGGAAGTGCCATAGCCTCTGTACCATGGTCTTCCACTATCTCTTGGGTTAGAGTTCTCTTGGTTGGGGGTACACTCTGGCACACTATTCTATCTTATTTCTCTTCCTTTTGTTTTGTTAATGTTTTTTATAGTTTATATAGGAGATATTTATTTTAATGTTACTGTTCTTAAAAATTTAATTTTTCCTTGTTTCCTTTCCTAGCCTATTTTCCCTGTTGGAGCCCCTGGGCTTATAGCATCCTGCTTTTCCAAATAGGGTTGTAGCTTAGCAAGTAATAATAATAATAACAATAATAATAATAATGATTAAAGGTAGATGTGTTCTATTCAACTCTAGGACTAGTATGACTTTCGCATAGATTTCTCATACTCTGACTGATTAATTTTTAAAAAATATACATAAATAATTTATGTGTCGTTAACTCCCGAACATGCTCCCATTGCGTATATGGAAAGAGACGCCAATTTAGGAAAATTCTCGGTATGAATACATGAATATTGACTTTGTATTTCGGCAGTATTTCGACATTTTGTCGCCCTTCGCGATCTGATTTTTTCTCTGGTCTTTAGCAGTGTCTGGGTGGAATCTGATTTGCATATTAAGCGATAAACCCTCCAACGCTTATTGAATGCAAAAGGAGCGGGAGCGGGGGCGGGGGTAGGGGGGAAGGGGGGCGCATTTCATAGCCTAGTTTCCTCGCACCATTTGCGGGGAGGACATTGATCCGCTTTCTCCTCTCCCTTCTCCGTTCCCTTCTCCTACTCCTCTTCCTCTCCTTTCTCCTCTCCCTTCTCCTCTCCCTATCTCCCTTCTCCTCCTCCTCTACCTTTTATTCACCCTTCTCTCCATTCTACTTCTCCTCCATTCTCCTTGTCTCCCTTATCTCTCTTCTCTCCATTCTACTTCTCCTCCCTTCTCCTCATCTCCCTTCACCTCCTCCTCTCCAATTCTTATCTCCCTTCTTCTCCTCCTCTCCTTTCTTCTACTTCTTCCTTCTCCTCCTCTCACTTCTCCTCTTCCTCTAACTTCTCCTCCCCCTTTTCCTCTTCCTCTCCCTTCTCCTCCCACTTCCTCTCCTCTCCCTTCTTCTCCTCTCCCTTCTCATCTTATTTCATAAACCCTCCCGTTCTTTTCGATAGTCAAACGTGAGTAAAATGTTTTTTCTCCTCTCCCACCTGCTACTCCTTCTCCTCTCCCTATCTCCCTTCTCTTCTTCCTCTCCCTTCTCCTCTTCCTCTCTTCCTCTCCCTTCTCATCTCCCTTCTCCTCCTCCTCACCCTCCTCATCCTATTCCATAAACCCTCCCGTTCTTTTCTATAGTCAAACGTGTGTAAAATATTTCTCTCCTTTCCCACCTGCTACTCCTTCTCCTCTCCCACCTTCTCTCCCTATCTCCCTTCTCCTCCCTCCTCTCCTCCTCCTCTCCCTTCCCCTCCTCCTTCTCCTCCTCTCCATTCTTCTTCTTCTCCTCCTCCTCTCCCTTCTCCTCATCCTATTTCTTAACCCCTCCCGTTCTTTCCGATAGTCAAACTTGAGTAAATGGTTTCTCTCCTCTCCATTCTCCTCACCCTTCTCCTTCTCCTCCCACTTCTCCTACCACTTCTCCTCCTCCTCTCTCTTCTTCTCCTCCTATTTCTTAAACCCCTCCTGTTCTTTTGGATAGTCAAACCTCGCGATTAATAATACAGGTTTTAACATGAGTTAAAATACTCTCTCTCTCTCTCTCTCTCTCTCTCTCTCTCTCTCTCTCTCTCTCTCTCTCTCTCTCTCTCCTCTCTCTCTCTACTTGTCTTCCCTCTTCCTTCTCACCAAAACAAGCATTTACCATCATTGTCTTGAAGAATAAGTTAAAAGGGTAAAAATTCTCTCTCTCTCTCTCTCTCTCTCTCTCTCTCTCTCTCTCCTCTCTCTCTCTCTCTCTCTCCTCTCTCTCTCTCTCTCTCTTCTTCTTCTTCTTCTTCTTCTTCTTCTTCTTCTTCCTTCTCATCAAAACAAGCAATTAGCATCATTGTCTTGAAGAAAAAGTTAAAAGGGTAAAAATTCTCTCTCTCTCTCTCTCTCTCTCTCTCCTCTCTCTCTCTCTCTCTCTCTCTCTCTCTCTCCTCTCTCTCTCCTCTCTCTCTCTCTCTCTCGCTCTCTCTCTCTCTCTGTAACACAACTAATTCAAATCGTAAACATGCATGAATCTATGTAAATGTATACAAATAACCAACTCATTCGAACCGCACCATGTATATTTCGTAGAGAGAGAGAGAGAGAGAGAGAGAGAGAGAGAGAGAGAGAGAGAGAGAGAGAGAGAGAGAGAGAGAGAGGAGAACAATCTTCATTGTTCAAGGCTGAAGCATAGTGTAAGACTTTATCTGTAGACCATGAAATAGGCTTCGGAGGGGCTGCAGGTTTAAGTCTAGCACATGCCTTCGGAATCTTGTTGAAGATTTCGTTCACTAGGTCCACCTGAAAGGCGTATAGAAGAGGTCTAGTCAAGGCTGACCTACACGTAGTTATCGTGGTAGCAGCCAAGCCTTGCTGGTGAAGGGGGTTGAAGAAGGACAGGCAGAAGTCTATTGAGATTTCTTTTGGCCTTTTTGCTTTTACAAAAGCAACCCACTTTTTCCAAGACGATTCGTATTGTGTTCGGGTTGACTTCGACTTGTACTCTTCTAGGAAGTCTATACTGTCTTTTAAGATCCCAAATCTTTTCTTAACTACTAAGGCAAGAAAATCATGAGAGGAAGGTTTTGTGTTCTCTGTGATGAAGCGAAGACAGTCAACTTCTGAACCAATTGAGATAGAGCTGGGTTTGGTAGATGGACCAGCCTCACTTTCAGTTCCATCACTATAGGGAACCAATTACTCTTGGGCCACTTGGGGGCCACTAGTGCTGCAGTTCCTTTGAAGGATCTCAGCTTGTTGAGGACCTTCAGCAGGAGATTGGTTAGAGGGAACAGGTAGATTCGGGTCCATCTGTTCCAATCGAGGGACATGGCATCCGTCGCCTCTGCCAGAGGGTCCTCGTATGGGGCTACATATCGAGGTAGTTTCTTGTTGTTGCTCGTCGCGAAGAGATCGATCTGCAGTTCTGGGACTTTTTCCAAGATGAAAGAGAATGAGTCTGCATCTAGGGACCAATCTGACTCTATCGGCTTTAGCCTGGATAGAGCGTCCACCGTCACATTGCGGAACCCTTGTAGGTGAGCTGCTGATAAGTGCCATCTCTTCTTTTTTTGCTAAACGAGAGATTGCTAACATCAAATGGTTGATATGGGCCGATCTCGAGCCTTGTCGGTTTAGACATCTCACTATCCCTTCACTGTCCAAGACCAGCCTGATATGGGCTGATCTGTGAGGGGATAGTTTCTTCAGCGTCAAGAGGACTGCCATAGCCTCCAAAATATTGATGTGAAAGGTCCTGACAGAGACGACCAAGTCCCTTGGACTTTCCTTTGATGGGAGTGACCTCCCCATCCTTCCGTCGAGGCATCTGTGTGGATGGTCACTGATTGGGGAGGTGGTTTACGGTCCTCTTTAGGCTCTTGGCCTTAGACCACGGCTTGAGAAGTGATCGTAGTAAGGTCGGTACCGGTCTTTGTAGACCTCTTCGAGCGTTTGATGCGTATCTTCTCCAGACTCCTGACGCATCTTTCAACTGTGCTATTAGCACTGGGTCTGTTACTGCTGCAAACTGGAGAGAGCCCAGTACTCTTTCCTGTTGGCATCTTGAAATCCTGTAGGATTTCAGTAGTCTCTTGACAGAACCCGCGATCTCTTTCCTCTTCTTTGGTGGAATGGAGAGGCGGTGTGACTTCAATTTCCAATGGATTCCCAGCTATTGAAACTCCTGAGCTGGAGAGAGGCGAGACTTCTTGAAGTTGATCTTGAATCCCAGATGATCCAGGAACTGGATCACTTTCTTGGATGCTTGCAGACAAGCAGTCTTGGATGCTGCCCACACCAGCCAGTCGTCCTGGTACGCTGCCACCTGAACGCCTTCTAGGCGTAGTTGTTGTACGAATGCGTCCGCATGTTTCGTGAAGATCCTCGGGGCTATGTTTAGTCCGAAGGGCATGGCTCTGAAGACATACTTTGTCTTCTGTAGCTTAAATCCTAGGTAGGAGGAGAGGGGGCGGCTGACCGGGAGGTGCCAGTAAGTATCTGCCAGGTCTATTGAGACTGCGTACGCTCCTTTCAGTAACAGGGTCCTTATGTGTTGAGGGGTTAACATCCTGAACTTGTTGTTCTCGATGAATTTGTTGAGTGGTGACAAGTCCAAAATGACTCTGAGTTTGTCCAAATCATTCCTGGGAACACAAAACATCCTTCCCTGGAATTTGAAAATAATAATAATAATGATAATGATAATAATAATAATAATAATAATGATAATAATAATAATAATAAAAATAAAAATTATGATATTGGAAATAATAATAATAATAATAATAATAATAATAATAATAATAATGTTAATGATAATAATAATAATATTGGTAATCGGGAAATTGATAAAATAATAATAAGGAAAATAGTAATGATAATAATAATAATATAAATAATAATAATAATAATGATAATAATAATAATAATAATAATAATAAATAAAAATAATATTTATATGATAAATAATGATAATGATAATAATAGTAATAATAATAATAATAATGATAATAATAATAATGATAACAATAATAATAGTAACAATGATAATAATAATAATAATAATAATAATAAATAATAATAATGATAATATTGATAATAATAATAATAAAAAAATAATAAAAATAAGGAAAATAATGATAATAATAATAGTAATAATAATAATAATAATAAAAATGATAATGATAACTAATAATGATAATAATAATAATATTAATAATAATAATAGTTATAATAGTAATAATAAAAATAATAATAATAAAAGTAATTTTGATAATAATAATAATAATAATAATAATAATAATAATAATAATAAAAATAATAATAATAATATTGATAATTATATCAACATAAAAAATAGTAATATTTATAATAATAATAATAATAATAATAATAATAATAATAATACTTATGATAATAGTAATAATAATAATAATAATAATAATAATAATAATAATAATCAAATTATTATTATTGATAATAATAATAATAATAATAATAATAATAATAATAATATTAATAATTACAACAATAATAATAATAATCAATATTAATAATAATTATAATAATCAAAATAATAATGTAAAAGATAATAATAATAATAATAATAATAATAATAATAATAATAATAATAATAATAATAATAATAATGATAATAATAATAATAATAATAATAATAATGATATTAATAATAATAGCAATAATAATAATAATAACAATAATAATAATAATAATAATAATAATAATAATAATAAAAATAAGAATATCAATAATTATAATAATAATAATAATGTTAATAATAATAATAATGTTAATAATAGTAATAATAATAAAAATAATAATAATAATAATAATAATAATAATAATTATAATAATAATAATAATAATAATAATAATAATGATAATAATAATAATAATAATAATAATAATAGAAATTATCATAATAATAGGAATGATACTAATATTAATGGTAATGCTAATAATTTTAATTATTAAAATGATAATAATAATAATAATAATAATAATAATAATAATAATAATGATAAAAATAATTATACGAATAATGATAATAATAATAATAATAATAATAATAATAATGATAATAATGATAATAACAATAATAATAATAATAATTATAATAATAATAATATAATTAAAAATAATAATATTAATAAATATAATAATAGTAATAATGATAATAATAATAATAATAATAATAATTTTAATAATAAAAATAGTAATAATAATGATAAATATAATGATGATAATGATAAAGATAATAATAATAATAATAATAATAATAATAATAATAATAATAATAATAATAATGATGTTAGTAATAATAATAATGAAAATAATACTGATAATAATAATTAAAAATAATAAAGATAATAATAATCATATATAATGATAATAACAAAGATAAATATAATAATAATGATGATAATAATAATAAAAATAATGCTAATAATAATAATAATTATAATAATAATAAAAATAATTATAATAATTATAATATTAATAATGATAATAATAATAACAATAATAATGATAGTAATTATAAAAATGATAAATAATGATAATAATAATAAAAATAATAATAATTGTAATTATAAAAATAATATGGCTGCATCGGCAGAATTCAATTTCTTGTCCAATTTCTTGATTCTTCGGACAATTCTTTTTTCAGGATTGCTACATTCAGCTAGCAAGTTGGCAAAGCTCATCAGGGTGAAGGATACAAATCAGGTTAAGGCTGGATGTAATCAATACAAGTACAAGTAATACTCGAAAATTACAACAGGTAAAGTCAGGAGTAGGGTGCGACGCGTTTCGGAACAGCTTGCTCCGTCTTCAGGCGAGAAGTGAGGCTCTGGCTTGTTGTTGTTGGGGTATTAAAGCCAACACTTGTTGTTGGCACGGGCCTTTCCCTTGGTTGGCCCGTAGTATTGGCTCTGGCTAGATCTAGGTCCTTATATATCCCGGCTCTGGTTCGTAGAGAGGGGCCTCGAATTTTGATTGGTCAAGCGGAGGTTGTAAGTTCGGGTGGCAGATGAACGACGAGCTCGGCTCGGCCTCCAGGCTGAGAGGTAGGAAGGAATCCTGGATCCTGATTGGTCAGGACGCTCGCCGAGCCAGCCAAAAAGTCAGGCAGGCTCCTCTCTCGCTCAGTGGACTGGGCTGAGATCTCTCATGATAGTTATGATAGAAATAACAATAATAATAATATTATTAATAATAATAAAAATAATAATAATAATAATAATAACGATGATAGAAATAATGATATTAATAATAGTAAAAATAATAACATTGATAATAATAATAGAAATAATAATAATAATAATAGAAATAATAATAATAATAATAATGATATATATGATAATGATAATAATAATAATAATAATAATAATATTATTATTATTGATAATAATAATAATAATAATAATAATAATAATAATAATAATAATAATAAAAATAATAATAATAATAATAATAATAATAATAATAATAATAATAATAATAATAATAATAATGATAATAATAATAATAATGATAATAATAATAATAATAATAAGAAGAAGAAGAAGAAGAAGAAGAAGAAGAATAATTATGACAATAATAAATTTATAACAATAGGAATAAGAGGAGTAATGATAATATTAAAAATAATAATAATAATAATAATAATAATAATAATAATAATAATAATAATAATAATGATAATGATAATAATAATGATAATAATAATAACAATAATAAATATAATAATAATAGTAATAATAAAAATAGTAATAATAATGATAATGATAATAATGATAACAATCATACTAAAAATAATAATAAAAAAAATAATATTTTTCTGCTAATATGTTGCATATTTCCTTTTTTTCATTCGTTAGCCGTCCTTCAATTCTTAGAGGGCCTATTTCTATTCTCCTTTTATTCATCTTTTTTGCATAGGAGTAAAGTACTTTGGGGTTTCTTTTTATATTTTGAAGTGTCCTTTCTTCTAAGTCCCTTTTTTCATTTTCTTTCGACTGTATAATCTTTTGTTCTGCATTTTCTATCTTACATTTTATTTCCCTCATTTTCCACACATTTTTTTCTTATGCAAGATTTTTCTTCCACTTTCTAATTTTCTGAAATAAGATCCTTCTGTCTCTTGGTATGCACGTCTTTTGTTTATGGTTTTTTTTTTCGGTACATATTTTTCAACAATTTTCTCCAGTATTTTGTACAGTATGTCCGTATTTACCTGTATATTATCACTTATAAATACATTTTTCCATTCTTTATTCAGTTCTTCATTTATTTCTGACCATTCTATATTCTTACTGTAAAAATTATATTTTCCATATCCTTCCCAAAGTTTTGTGCTTTTATTAATTCTGTGATCACTTGCTTTGGAATGAACTATCAATTCTATGACATTGTGGTCTGAAATTCCCGTGTTATACACTATTATTTCTTTAACATAATTCACCTCATTCACAAATACTATATCTAGGACATTTTCCTTTCTTGTTGGAATGTGGTTTATTTGTTGCATATTATGTTCTAATAGCATATCTTGAAGCTTTTCAAATTGCCTCTTATCTTCTGCGCTACTATTACTCTCTTTTTTATATGTATACATACAACCACTTTCTTCTATCCGTTCTTTCCAATCCACGAAAGGAAAGTTAAAATCTCTGGATAGGAGTATATTCCAGTCTTTATGGTTTCTACATATATCATCTATTTTTTCTATAATTATGTCAAACTCCTTAGTATTTGGGGGTCTGTAAACTACAATATTCACTAGTTTTTCAAATTCAAATTCTACCGCAATCAATTCACATTCTGTGTTGCTGTATTTTTCACAGACTTTTCCTTGATTTATGTCTCTTCCATATATTGCGGTTCCCCCTTGATTCCTATTTTTTCTGTCTGATCTATAAGTTTGGAAACCCTTTATCTGGCAATCACTGCCAGTCTCTTGGGAATACCATGTTTCACTTATATTTAATATATCTATTTTTTCAATTTGGGTTAGTTCTTCTAGGAACTATATTTTCCTTTTAGAGTTACTCGTGACTAAACCCTGTGCATTCATCACTATTATGGTTTGTGTTTCATTTCCATTATTTAATATTGGTAATAATATGGATTCTCCCATGCTTCCTTCCTGTTCTGATATGATGTTCTTTTCTTCATTTCTCGGAATTCTGCCATTAAAAAATCCAACTTTTCCATAATATTTGTTCTTTCGCCTTCATACTTATTTTTGTGTGTAAACCTGCAATTATCCCCATATCTGCACCAACCCCTGGCATTATATATGCATTCTTTGTAGTTGGGCTCTATTTGTGGAGATTTAGGTTGAAAGGCCTTTTTTGGTGCATAGTGCGGTATATACGCGGCCTGCTTTTTTGTTTCTTTTTTTGTTTCATTTTTGTTTTTCTTTTCAGTTTGCTGAGTTTTCTTACTCTCATTCATAGTTGCAGGATGCATATATCGACATTTTTTGTTGAAACTGCATCCTTTTCCTTCTTTTAGGGTTTTGCATATTTTTGGATGGAGATCTCTGCATTCGTCTCCATATCCGTCTAAATACGCACATTTACCATATATTTCATAATTATGGCATATCTTTGGATGCTTGTAGTAGCATCTTTCGCCAAATTTGCAATTCCCTCTTTTCTGCCTATTACAGACTATATCTTTCTTTTCTTTTTTTTCTTGTTCTTGCTCTTCCCTAAAAGTATGTAGGTTCGGGTAGAGTCTCTTGGGTCTATTATTTGTTTCCATCTGATAATTTATTTCTTCATAAGTATGTTGTTGGATGGCATCATAAGTTATATCAATGATTTCCTCTGCATCCTTACACATATCCTGTTCATTTTTCTCTTCTTCTTCTTTTTCTTCTTCTTCTTCTTCTTCTTCTTCTTCTTCTTCTTCTTCTTCTTCTTCTTCTTCTTCTTCAACTATTTGCAGCTTTAGTCTCGACTTAATTATATTTTCTATCCAGACTAAGCATGTTGAGCAGAATACCTTTGTGTCTCTATTTTTTATTTTTTGCTGTATTTCAGCACATGTGGGGTGTGTTGGAACATTACAGGCATTACATTTTCTAATCAGTTGAGAGAGAGAGAGAGAGAGAGAGAGAGAGAGAGAGAGAGAGAGAGAGAGAGAGAGAGAGAGAGAGAGAGAGAGAGAGAGAGTACATATATTTCTATATATTTCTATATATATTTAAAAATATATATATATATATATATGCATATATATTTATAAATATATATACAGTATATATATATATATATATATATATATATATATATATATATATATGTTATTAAATACTAAGCTACAAACCTAATTGGAAAAACTGGATGCTATAAGCCCAGTGGTCCCAACAGGGAAAATAGCCCAGTGAGGAAAGGAAATAAAGAAAAATGAAATATTTTAAGTATAGTAACAACATTAAAATAAATATTTCCTATATAAACTACAAAAACTTTAACAAAACAAGAGGAAGAGAAACTAGTTAGAAGTGTTCCCGAGTGTACCCTTAAGCTAGAGAACTGTAATCCAAGTCAGTGGAAGACCAGGGTACACAGGCTATGGCACTAACCAAGACTAGAGAACAATGGTTTGATTTTAGAGTGTCCTTCTCTTAGAAGAGCTGCTTACCATACTGAAGAGTCTTCTACCCTTACCAAGAGGAAAGTATCCACTGAACAATTACAGTACAGTAGTTTACCCCTTGGGTGAAGAAGAATTGTTTGGAAATCTCAGTGTTGTCAGGTGCATGAGGACAGAGGAGAATCTATAAAGAATAGGCCAGACTATTCGGTGTCTGTGTAGGCAAAGGGAAACAACCCTGACCAGAGAGAAGGGTCCTATGTAGTACTGTCTGGCCAGTCAATGGACCCCATAACTCTCTAGCGGTAGTATCTCAACTATATATATATATATATATATATATATATATATATATATATATATATATATATATATATATATATATATATATATATATATATATATATATTTATATATATACATAGATATTCAAATATAAATATATATATATATATATATATATATATATATATATATATATATATATATATATATACATATATATATATATATATATATATATATATATATATATATATATATATATATATATATATTTGCATATATGAATATATGAATATATATGTGTGAGTATGTGTGTGTGCACGCACGTGTATGTGTCAGTGGAATCGAAAATGAATTAATTCGGATATATTGATAATCATAGGATTGAGTGTAATTAAAATAACTATAATCGTATATAGAGTTACTTGTGTGTGTTGGTATGTATACAATTATACAGTATATGGGCTAGAAAAGGCCATATTTGGAAATTGAACATCACAACGTACAATGTCAGAACCCTGTCTAGCGAAGATCTTGCTGTGTTACTAAAAGAGCCGAAATAATTAAATTAGGATATAGTAAGATTGAATGAAATTAGAAGAACGGGGTAATCTTAAATAGAGTTAAAATTTGCTCCAGAGGACATGATAGGAACAAAGAAAATGGACTAGATTTTCTTATTAATGAAAATCGTGCTGGCAACATAGAAATACTTTATAGTATCAGTGATTGAATTGCAGGATTAATTATCAAAGTAAATATAAATTATGAAATGGAGATCATTCAAACGTATGTACCAACAACAACCAATACAGAGAAAGAAAAAGACTTTTTATGAAAATCCGGAGATATCTTGAAAAAAAAAAAAAAAAAAAAAAAAAAAAAAAAAAAAAAAAAAAAAACTTTATTTGCAATTGTTTTGGGTGACTTCTGTGTAAAGTAGGTCAAGAGAAGAAAGAGGAATCAACAGTGTATAAATTTTTAGTTGGTACAAAAAACATGGGTGACATACTTTTAATATTTGCTGAAAAAAAAAAAAAACAATCCAATAATCATGAACACCTTTTTTTTATAAAAAAAAAAAAAAGAAATAAACAGAAAATGAACGCAAAGATGCTCAAATCTAGAAAAGAAAAATGAAATAGATTTTAAGCACAAATCTAGATAATAGTGTTAAGCGACAATGGAATTGTAAGAAGTAAATCTGTCTAGATCTAAGGAAAGAATTAAGAGAAAAGTATGATGAATTCAGTTTAGCAATACAAAATGGGTACTCCTAGCTACGTGGTGAAATAAAAACAAATAAAAAAAAAACAACAATTTAACAAAATTTTTACTGGCATCAGCACAAGAGATCGGTGGAAAAAAACCGTATCAAAGAAAACTATCAGAAAACACTAAAATTCTGATATAGAACCGACTAGAAATAAGGGTAAAATTAAAGTTAGATAAAATAGAATTAGCATAAATATCCAAAACAATAAACAAATAAAAACAAAAGAGATTTGTATACACTATCAGACCAGAATTGAGAAAACCCTAAAAAAATGAAGGAGCATCAAGTAAATGAAAAGAGACTTGGAACAAGGTACTAATAAATACTTCCTTTAACAGATGGAAATGGGTATATCAAGAAATATATGGAGTGATAAAAATTTCAGTGGATTTCGATATAATGTTATACAATTGTGGTATAAGAAATAACTTTGCCAATAGAAATAATGAAACTCCTGAGCCGGTACCGAAAGAAAACAGTAGAAGTAAAGAAAGAATTACAAGGCATGTAAAGATACAATGCAGATGGCCTAACAAATTATTTGATAATAGATAGTGGATATTTCATAGTGGTAAATTTCACTTAACTTTGCAGAAAATGTTTGCAAAACTGCTCGTTTCCTTCAGCTTGGAAAAACCTCATTATTTCCTATTTCAAAAAAAGAGATACAAAAGACGTGAAAAATTACCGGCCAATAAGTTTACTCACAGTAATGTATGAAATATTTACTAAGATCATAATAATAATGACAATAATTATATTAATAATAATAATGATAATGATAATAATAATAATAATATTAATATTAATAAAAATAATAATAATAATAATGATAATAGTAATAATAATAATAATAATAATAATAATAATAATAATAATAATAATAATAATAATAATAATATCAGAAAAAGAAGTACTGTATAGACTTGATAATACTGCAATGGTTTTAAAAAACAAGGTTTTTGAGAAATGCATATCAATTAGTGAAACTATATAAAATTCATATATATATATATATATACATATATATATATATATATATATATATATGTATATATATATATATATATATATATATATATATATATATATATATATATATATATATTTATATATATATATGTATGTATACATATATATATATATATATATATATATATATACATATATATATATGTATATATATATATATATATATATATATATATATATATATGTATATATATATATATATATATATATATATATATATATATATATATATATATATATATATATATTTGTAGATATATAATTGTATATGTGCATATATATTTATATGTACTTATTTATATTGATATATATTTCCATATATATGTGTATATACACATATATATATATACATATATATATATATATATATACATATATACACACATATATATACAGTTAGTACAGCAATGATAGAATTACATAAATTTATTGAGAAAATTTCAATTGCGAAATATAGTTAGACAAGGAGACCCTACCTCTCATAAATTATTCCCAGCATACTTAGAAGGTTTTAAGAATTTACATTGGGAAAATGTAGAAATAAATGGGGAATACCATAGCAACTTGAGATATGCAGATGACTTAGTTCTACTTTGTGAATCATGGAAGAAATTACAAAAGAGGATAGATCTGAATAGAGAAAGCAGAAATATAGGACTGAAGATGAATATGAGAAAAACTAAGATGATGTTCATTGAAAATTCAGACAACAAATAAGGGTTAAGGACAAAACTCTAGAGATTCTTAATCAATACACGCACATAGGGCAGACAGTAACTGTTTCCCCAAGACATGAGACCGAAATTACAAGAAGGATAAGCATGGGATGGGAAGATTTTGGTTAACAAAGCGATTAGGAAAAGTAAAATTCTATTTTGTCTAAAAGAAAAATATTTAATCAAATGGTCCTACTAGTATCAACAATATCAACTTTGGAGCCTACTAAAATATTATAGCATAAGCTATTTACAATTCAAAGAACTATGGAAAGAATTATGATGGGATTGACACTAAGAGACAGAAACATGAATGCGACACCAAACTAAAGTAGATAATATTCTAACAACGTGTAAGAAAAAGAAATGGACGTGTGCAAAGAGATATGAGGAGAAGGAAAATGATATATAGACTTTAAAAATAACAGAATGGGTCCCTAAAGATTGCTAGCGAAGTAGAGGGAGAAGATAATGGATTCTTGAGTTAAGAAAATTTGCTGGCATATATATATATATATATATATATATATATATATATATATATATATAACGGATTTTGAGCGAAGCGAAAAATCTATTTTTGGGTGAGATAGCCATGACGTCCTGATAGAAGGTTCCTTTTTGGTAGCTTCCTTGGGTATAATAACTACTAAGATATTCCCAGAGAATTTAACCACAGGTTATCACAGAATTCTAACTTCTGGAGCGAGTATCCTAAAGGTTTCCCTTTAAGACATCGTATATCAACAGGGGATGCATGTATTAACACGCCACATAGCTATCTGCACCCCATATAGAGTTAACACTTCGATATGGAGGGGCGGAGAATAACTGGGGAGCCGTTCCACAGCTACACTCGTCAGTGGCTACTTTTGGTACTCGAAACGTAAACAAACGGGCGCCATTGCTAAATGCTCTAGGCATGTGGCACTCATGTGACGACTATGACATTTCACCTTGTAAAGAACAGTCTATGAAAAACACTAGGTGTCCATGAAATCACTACGTATCACACGAGGGTCAACATAGGCACCCGAAGAGTTGAAGACCCAAGTAACTCGCTGTTCTATGCAGAGTTAACTGCAGGTTTCATAACACTACCTACGGCTACCACGAAATGTTTGACTTCATGCTCTTGTTTCGCGTAGTGCTTGAAGAAAACACGCGAAGATTTCCATCCAGTGAAGCTCTTGAGGCTTTCGAAATCCATGCTCTGGAAAAAATTCAGAGACGACGCGACTTTTCTAGGATCGTGACCTGCGGGTGTACTGTCAGGATCCGCTCTGCGAATAAAGTAGGTGATTTTCGCTCTTAGTTGTTTCAGTGACAGGTCACTACCCGATGTTTCTCCTTTGAAGAGTTGGCCTCCACCAAAGTCAGAAGTTCTATGAAGATAGACCTTGAGGCTCTCTACCGGACATAGAGAGGCATCTTCTTTCAGGGGGCAGATTCTCCAAGGGCACCATCTCTTGGTGGGTAGTTCATTTTTCGCGAGAAACGTCGGATCAGGGAAGAGGGTAAGGTCTCCTGAGTCTGTAAACAGGATGTGACCCTCGTCTCTTGATAATGCCACTATTTCGCTGACTCGGGCTCCTGAGGCAAGAGCAAAAAGAAATATAACCTTTTGAGTCAGATCCTTGAGAGGGCACGAATCGTTCTCCAAGTTGGAGGCAAAATGGAGCACCTTGTCCAGGGACCAGGAGATAGGTTTTGGCGGTGGTGCTGGGCGTAGACGAGCGCATACCTTCGGCAGTTTATTGAAAATGTCGCTGGACAGATCAATCTGGAAGGCGTATAGGAGTGGTCTAGTCAAGGCCGATTTGCAGGTAGAAATTGTGTTGGCTGCTAAGCCCTGTCCATGAAGGTGAATGAAGAAGGACATGCAAAAATCGATGGTGACTTCCGTAGGATTTTTTGCCTTGACGAATGAGACCCACTTTCTCCAGGATGATTCGTATTGCCGTCTTGTGGATTCGGTCTTGTATTCCTCGAGGAAGTCTAGACTTTTCTTCGAGATCCCAAACCTTTTCTTCGCGGCTAGGGAGAGAAAATCATGAGATGAAGGTCCCTGACTTTCAATGATGAAGCGAAGATAGTCGACTTCTGTACTTGCTGGGAGAGAACTGGGCCCGGGAGAGGGATCAGCGTGGGCTGCAGCTCCAGGACCAGGGGGTACCAATTGCTCCGGGGCCACTTGGGAGCCACTAGGGCCGCTGTCCCTTTGAAGGTTCTCAGTTTGGAGAGGACTTTCAGCAGAAGGTTGGTGGGAGGGAACAGGTAGATCCTGGACCATTTGTTCCAATCCAGTGACATGGCGTCCACTGCTTCTGCCTTGGGGTCCTCGTACGGGGCCACATAACGAGGATGTTGATTGTTGTCGCTCGTTGCGAAGAGATCGATCTGAAGTTCCGGGACTTGGTGAGAGATGAAGGAGAACAATCTTGCGTCTAGAGACCATTCCGACTCTATCGGGCTTGTCCGAGATAGAGCGTCCGCCGTCACATTGCGGAATCCTTATAGGTGAACTGCAGACAGGTGCCATTTCTTCTCTGCCAGGCGGAAGATCGGGAGAAGTACCTGATTTATCTGGGGCGATCTCGAGCCCTGACGATTGAGACATCGGACTACCACCAAGTTGTCCAGGGTCAGACGAATGTGGATCGAGGGAGGCGGAGAGAGTTTCTTCAGCGTGAGAAGGACCGACATGGCCTCCAAGATGTTGATGTGAAACGTCTTGAATAGGGGAGACCATGTTCCTTGAGCCTTTTGTAGGTGGGAGTGACCTCCCCAACCCTCCAGCGAGGCGTCCGTGTGGATGTTGAGAGATGGAGGTGGGTGTTGAAGAGGAATGGACCTTTTCAGGGCCTTTGCTTCCGACCACGGCTTTAAGAGTAACCGAAGTCTGTTTGGGAGCCGTCTCTTGAGGTCTCTTCAAGCCATGGATGCAGAACGTCTCCAGACTCCCGCGGCATCCTTTAGCTGTGCACGCAGCACTGGGTTTGTCACTGAGGCGAACTGTAGAGAGCCTAGAACTCGTTCCTGCTGACGTCTTGAGATCCGCTTGGATTTCAGCAGGTGTTTGACAGACCCCGCTATTTCTTTCCTTTTCTTCTGGGGATTGGAAAGGCGGTGTGACTGAAGATTCCACTGGATTCCTAACCATTGGAACTTCTGAGCTGGAGAGAGGCGAGATTTCTTTGTGTTTATCTTGAATCCCAGGTGTTCTAGAAACTGGGTGACTTTGTTGCAGGATCTTAGACAGTCTTCGGGCGATGTTGCCCCGACCAGCCAGTCGTCGAGGTAGGCCATCACTGGACGCCGCGGAGGCGGAGCTGTTGAACGATGGCGTCTGCCAGCTTTGTGAAGATCCGTGGGGCCACGTTGAGCCTGAAGGGCATGGCCCTGAAAGCGTAGCTTTTCCTTTGGAGTCGAAATCCTAGGTAGGAGGAAGCGTGGTGGTTCATTGGAACGTGCCAGTAGGCATCCGCCAGGTCTATCGAGACCGTGTAGGAACCTTGAGGCAGAAGGGTTCTCATCTGTTGAAGAGTCAGCATCTTGAACTTGTTGTTCGCTATGAACTTGTTGAGGGGGGATAAGTCTAGAATGACTCTGAGTTTGTCGGAGTCCTTCTTGGGGACACAAAACAGTCTCCCTTGGAACCTGGTTGACTTTACCCTCCTTATCACCTTCTTGTTCAAGAGTTCTAGGACATATTCTTCCAGGAGGGGGGTTGACTGTTGGAAGAATTGCTGGAAGGTTGGGGGTGGTTGAGTCCAGCTCCAGCCTAGACCCTTCTTGACGATGCTGTGTGCCCAGGGATCGAAGGTCCAACGATCCTGGAATTGGCGGAGTCTTCCTCCCACCGGAAGCACTTCATTGCTTCTAGCTTCCCGAGGGCTTACTACCTCGGCCGCTAGCTCCCTTTCCTCCTCTGCCTCTGGAGGGACGGCGAGATGCATCTCTGCCTGCACCTCTGTTTGAGCCTCTACCTTTGGGACGAAAGGTAGTTGACTGCTGCTCAAATGCAGGGGTGAAGACCGGCAACTGTGAAAAGACCGGGTTGGTGACCAATTGAAAAGTCTGTTGTGGCTGAGCTGCCACTTGGGGAGTAGCGGATCCCGGAAACTGCCGTCTCTATTGACGTTGCTGGGGTTTCGGCTTTGTGGGTTTCCTCTTAGGTTGAGGGCCGTCGTCCTGAGAGGATTTCCTTTTCTTCGACATGCCCCATTTATGGAGAAAGTTCCTGTTCTCTGTGGCGGCCTTGTCGGTGATCTCTTTCACTAAGGAGGAGGGAAAGAGGTGTTTACCCCAGATGTTGGAGGAAATCAGCCTCCGGGGTTCGTGTCTCACTGTAGCACTTGAGAACACGAATTCACGACAGGCTCTACGAGCCTTCGTGAAACTGTACAGATCCTTTACTACAGTCGCCAGGTGTGTTTTGGCGAGGACCATGTAGTAGTCAGGGACCCTAGTGTCACCGGCCATGACTTCGAGCTGTACTTGGAGGGACATAGATGCGGCGAGCCTTTCCTTCGTATCATGTTCCCGACGAAGGAGATGATCGTTAAGTTTCGGGAGGTCCTCGTTAAACTGACGACCAGCGACGTCAGGCTCTAGTTTCCCCACTACAAAGGATGACTGGACGTCTTTCCAGTGTCTAACATCAGGGGGAGTGGTCAGGGAGAAGGGTCTGCACTCCTCCAGTGCAGGGCAAGGTTTCCCTTCTTCCACTGCCTTATGCTCCGCAGTGAAGGCCTTTTCCAAAAAGGGGAAGGTCGCATCGTCTGGTGCAACGTAAGTCGGGTGCTTTTTGCTAAGCGCCGGTAGTTTAGAGCAGGTGAAGCCCCTACTTTTCACCGTGTTGGCTAACATAGCCTGGGCCTTCGGGAGATCGAACACGATAACCTCCTTCGGTTCGGTCTCTTCTTTAGAGGCAGGTTCAGACCTAAGTCGGACGTAACAGTCCGGGTAAGCCTCAAAGTTAGGGAAGAATTCCACTTCTTCCAGCGCGATCGAGCCAACCTTTTCGCTAATGTAGATCTTGCCCGTGGTGATCGGCATGTGCTCGGCATACCTCCATGGGTTAGTATCCGAGCATGCGGGGAGGTCCTTAACCGAAATCCTTTTCGGTTGCTTCGAACTTCCCATGTTGGACCTGAAGAACTCATGCGTCTCGCGGAGTTTCTTATCCATGAGAGCCTCAAGCATCTTGAAGATCTCCTGGGTGTTGGATGGGGTAGGATCCGGGGTAGCAGATGTAGACGGGAGTGATACGTCCGTCAGTGTAGGAGTTGGTGTAGGGGTGGATGTTGGAGCGACCTCCTGCTCCGACTCAGGGTATTCCACCTGATCTTCCTCATAGTCCAGTTCTTCGCCCATGAGGTTCCTCTCCGTGTTCTCCGACACTTCCGACATACGTTCCATGTTGTCAGAGTCTAAACGGCACTCATGCATGGACTGAGCCATGACCACATCCGGTTCCACCACTATCTGGATGGTGGGAACTTGATCCTTAGGGACCACTGAGTCTGGAGATGCCTTCGGGAAAAGCAAGGCCCTCAAATCTTCGGTGGCGAGATATGGTCCGGTGGCGTTCTTCTGGAAGCCACGCACCCACTTGCGTAGCTTCTCTCGAGCAGTGTCCCTTATCTCCGCCGAAGGAGGATCGTCGAACGCTTCGACCAGAGGATTCTTGCAGACTGTACAGTGCTGCGGGTCCCAGAATTTTAGTTCGCCTTTCTTATTGGCGCAGTGGGCGTGGGTCCGACACGCCGTGTGCCCGTAGAAGTGCGGGCGCTTCACTCCACAGAAGTTGTGGTCACATTTGATTTGCTCCTCCTGTAAAACAAAAAGAACATGAGTATACGGAAGTCATAAGAGTGACTTACATTACTCTAAAGGTAAATTTTAACTAGTTAA
This sequence comes from Palaemon carinicauda, assembly GCF_036898095.1. Lineage (NCBI taxonomy): Eukaryota > Metazoa > Arthropoda > Malacostraca > Decapoda > Palaemonidae > Palaemon > Palaemon carinicauda. Next base: position 54,194,987 of record NC_090732.1, on the reverse strand, counting down.
ATTTTAACTTAACATTAATTAATTTATGAAATAGTAATGTTAAAGAGTGGAGCGGGAAATGAAGTAGATAGACACATACTTGTGCATCCCGCCCAGCTGGTTACCGTAACCTTATCAGTAGGCAATTTTGTTTGTGACCGAGGACACAAAGCAGAATTCTTCATAGATCGCCAAGGAAGGCAGAAGGAAATTCTAGCAGAGATTGCCTAAGATGTATATCAAGGACTGAGACCACTCAGACCATTATAGTATAAATTAGGGGTTGTAGAAGACCCCATAGGATAACGGGTTCTGGCAACCAGCTGCGCTAAGACACACACAGCATGCTGGAAACTTGTGATATGCAAGAACACAGCACAGCCGTTAATAGAATGGTAAGACAATACCTATCCATTGGGGTAGCCAAGCTATCTGGTTACAGTGTAGGGCTATCAGCATGAAGTTGATA
>NC_090732.1:54177039-54189539 GCF_036898095.1 Palaemon carinicauda | reverse complement strand
TGGCCATGCCTGGTAAATGTTCACTATGCACCATACCTTTCTTCCACCAAACCGGCATGGAGCTGAGGTCTTGAAGGTCCTTCTGGGAGTTGGATAGTGTTCTCAGTTGCCCTAGGGTGACTGTTTTCACTTTCCACTTCGCCTGTATGTGTGGTGAGGTAGCACAGGTCTTGGGATCCTGTTCCCTGTGTCTACTTATGTTTACCCATTGGAACGTCATAATCCCTGTTCTGATGCTGACTAGTAGACCTCCTTGTGTTACCTTAATCATTATTAGGCTTCTCTCTTAGTCTTTAGTAGGCTATGCCTGATTGTGAGGACTTGTCCTCTGTGCCCTATCACGGCACCCCCTTAGGAACACTATTGCTGTTCTAATGTTGCTGTTGGGACTTCCTGTCACACCGAATCACCGTTTTTTGAGTCTCCCATCACCTCCCCTTTCTTCCCCTTCCCTTGTGTCTGTTTGTGTGCCTACTTGTGGGATATCCTTCCTGACCTAGGTAGGTAAGATTTTCTCCTCCCCTGGGTAGAATCTCTCTGCCACCTTAGAGACCACCCTTGGGTGTTTCTCTGCCCCTTCCCCTTCCTAATTAGGCCATAAACTGACTGTACTGGAACTATGTTCATCTTGTCTAGTCATCTCACCCTTGCTTTTGAGCTTTCCCTCACCTACTAGGTAGTCTAGGCTTGCCTACACAATTCTCCTTATGACCTAAGCCTATCTAAGCATGAAGTTGGTACTCCTTGAGGTCCTCCTCCGCCACCTTGGCTGTGCTTGTTCTAAGTCTGCAGCCTCTCTTCCTGTGCTATATCCTTCTTGTTATGGAGTCTTGACTCCCATGCCTGGTTAGCCTATCTAGGAATAGGTGCCACCTTCTGGCTCTGCTTCCTGTGTTGTCAGCTTGAGATATCCCTCTTGCTATGGAGTCTGTACTCCCTTGCCAGGTTGGTCGATTGGATCCTTCCTGGTTGTTAGGACAGCCTTTGAATTTATAATTCTTAGTGTCCTGGCCGTCTTGTATGTCTCTCATTTTCTGATGGGCTGCACCACCACTTTTTATAAGTTAATGATAATGATCAGGTTTTGGAAGGTTCACTTATTACCTGCCTTTCGTTCTTGTACATCCCCTGAGTGTGGACCCTTCCATATAGGACTGTTCACTCTCCCCCTGTTGACCTTACAATGTGCCTGCCACCTTGTGTCGACATGCTTGGGTTATTGACAGGTCAGTCTTTTCTGGCTACTAGAAATAATTGCTGCCTCCCAGCTGCGGCCGCCTCGGGGGCAGCTGTTACTGATCTATATAGTATGATGAGGGAGCTTGCCTTCTTAGACTGTTCTAATAGACCTACTCTGGAGGTTCTGGTGTCCCTTTGATGTGATCCTTTCTTTCATATTCCTACCACACCGTCATTATGTTTTGCTTTATAAGTCACTACAGATTTCTGAGTGGTTTGACATGTATTCTAATTTTATTTTAGATTTAGCTATTCTTTAGTGGTAGGTTTATTTAGGTTAGGATAAGTTAATTTTAACTAATTTTAAGAAGATATGATCTTTAAGGTTTTGTACTCATTACAATGTCCTATCTTTACAGGTCGCTGATGACATGGAGTGTTCAACGGTCACCTGTACCAGGCGGGTCAAGTTACCCTGTGGCCACAAGACCTGCCAGAAACACGCTGACTGCCATGTTACCAAGGGATCCAATGCAATCTGGGACCCTACCAACTGCCAAGTTTGCATAGATCTCCTTCAAACCAGCTTCTATGCCACTGATGTCTCCTTGGACGTTCGAGATCGACGTTAGAGGACGCTCTGACACTGGGTTAGAGGCTTACAGAAGAGCTCTCAACAAGGTGCCCCTTATCTTCCTTCTCTGGAACTGAAGGACCTGCTCTTCCCCAAGGCTAAGGTGTCCCCTGTATTTGGTCACCAGTTACCGACGGTCAAACTCCTGCCGGTACCAGCAGACCATGAGGACGATGAAGTTTGGGACGTTCAGCAAGTCATAAGCCTGGATGCCAACAACATGTCTACTACTTCAGTTATGTCGTCAGATAGGGAGAGGATCCTACTGACCACTCAAGCCTCAGAAGAGTCATTGGATGTACATCAGGTGAGTGCAGCTCCCAGTGCCTCTTTACTTTCTACCCAAGCCCCTGCTTCCACCTCCACCCCGGTTCCGATGTTAGACAAACCTCCCCTTCCTAGTAACTTGGAACTAATGGCGTCCATGAAAGCTGTCATGGAGAACCTAACCCCCAAATATGAATGCTCTCAAGCAGACCTGACAGCGAGGATAGAAGCTTTACAACATGCACCTGTTTCTAAGGCTCCCACAATTTTGAGCCTACCGGAATGCATAGTTAAGAACCCTTGGCGCTATGCTGACCATATGGCCTTAAACGAAGGGTTCCTTCATATTGAGGATGGTTTGGATTCCAAGCCTGTCTCAGACTAGGAATTCTATCCCCCGATCGATAGGTATCCTTACTGCTACGTCAGGCTTAATTCGGAAGCGTCCATTAGTGAATATATGATCCCTCAGGAAACAATCATTCTGGATCATGGCAAGGCTCAATCTCTTTTGGTTACGAAGTTAAAGTCAGCTGAATTCACCAACACCCAACTTTCTGCCTTTGGCAGGAAACAGGCCACTTTTGTGGCACCCAAGGATACTGTCTTCCCTTTTGCCTCTAAAAACTTAAAGGCCGCGATGAAAGCAGTAATGGAGAACAGGGCATTCCCAGTGCTAGAGGAATGTAAACCTGTCTCTCTAGCCCTTCATTGCGATTTGAACAATTGGGAGGACGTCCAACATACATTTACTGTTGGAAAACTAGATAAAGACGTTGGAGGCAAACAGTTTAATGAGAGTGTCTAGGATTCCCGAATTCCTATTGAATGGAGAACTGGAAGTTAGAGAGAGACTTTCTGCCTCTTTATCCTTCCAATCTTATCTGGAGAAGCTTATTGGGAACTATTCCAAATCAGATCTCTTCCCTGTCTTAGCAAAGACTCACCTAAGCATGTTTCATATGGATCTCCATGCTTTCTTCCTAGCCAGAAGGGCATGTAGAGAACGCGTCATAGCCACTGCTACGATCAGACATGAACCTAGAAAACTGATCGACTTCAATATTTTGGGGAACGATCTCTTCCCTGAGAAACTTGATAAAGAAGTCATGGACAAAGAGGCTCAGGTGAATAAGAGCCTTATCAACAAGTGAGGTATTTCCCTTAAACGAAAATTTACCACCAATGAAGGACCTCAACCCAAGGGCAAGAAGCCCAGACGTCACTTCAAGAGAAGGAAATTCTTTCTAGTCACAACAGCCTTGGTTGGCGCTGACCCTCACACTATGTACACGGTTCCCCAGCAGTACGATTCAGTCTCCAGCCTTCAACCCGGTGTACGAGAGAGCTACCACGTTCTACTCTTCCGAAGCTCATAAGAAGTGTGAGGTCTGGAAGAAGCGGTCAAACTAGTGACCGACGAAGTAGAGGCATGATGACTAAAGTTGCAGATCCTTCGCAACAACAATGAGGAGAATACGGTAGGGGGACGACCTCACCTTTTCAGGGATCAATGGGAGTTTTATCCCTGGGCTCACAACATAGTATCAAAAGGGCTAGGCTGGAAATGGAGACAGAAACCACCCCATTTCAAGAGGCTATTTCAACCCACAACCCCTTTTTTGGAGGATTATGTTCAGGACCTTCTTCGAAAGGGAGTCATCCGCTGCACAAAATTCATGAAATTTCAAGGGCGGCTATTCTGCAGGCCCAAGAAAGATTCAAACACTCTTCGAACTATTCTGGACTTGTCCCCACTAAACAAATCCATTCTGAACGACAAGTTCCAGATGCTGACTAGTTCGCAAATACGCCCTACTACACCAGGGGGCCTACTCCATCTCCATAGATCTTACAGACGCCTATTGGCATCTTCATATAGGTCGGTGCTTTTCCTCCTACCCTGGTTTCAAACAGGCAAGAAAGGCCTACGTATTCAAAGCTATGCACTTCGGACTCAGTGTAGCCCCAAGGAATTTCACGAAACTAGTCAAGACTATTATCCAACAACTTCAGAACAGAGGCTTTCAGGTGATGCTGTACCTAGAGGCTAGACGACTTCAAACAGCCCAAGAGGTCATGAACTTCCTACAATCTCTGGGCTTTTAAATAAACCTCAATAAGTCCAGGCTATCTCCAGCTTAGAAATTCCAGTGGCTAGGACTTCACTGGAATCCACAGTCACATACCCTCTCCCTACCCCAAGGCAAGAGAAAGGAAATTGCAAACTCAGTCAGGTGTCTACTTTGTTCAAAAGTACTCACCAGACGGCAACGAGAAAGGGTCATGAGGTTGTTACAGTTCGCTGCCGTGACAGACCCAAACCTGAAAGCAAGGCTCAAAGATACCAACAGAGTTTGGAGAAGAAAGGCATCCAATACTTAGAGAGATCTTTGCCACAAAACCCCGGTCTTACTGCGGAAGCAGCTCAAGCCCTGGTCCACTGTCAAAAGTCTATCGAGCCCCGTCCCTCTACAGTACCCTCCTCCTTCCGTGACTATTCACATGGACACCTTGGAACAAGGTTGGGGGGGATGCTCCTCTTTCAAGAAAGTGTAGGGTCAGTGGTCGATCACATTTCAGAAGTTTCAAATTAATGTTCTGGAAGCTATGGCAGTATTTCTAACTCTGAAGAGACTATGCCCAAAGACGAAATCACATCAAATCTCGGCAGTTCACCTCAAAGGGGTTTGCAATGTGACAGCGGACGCCCTGTCGAGATCCAAGCTTCAGGAAACAGAATGGTTTCTGGACGCAAAATCATTCTGTTTCATTTTAGAGCAAGTCCTGGAACTGCAAATCGATCACTTTTCAACAAACTTCAACAAGAATCTTCCGGGGTATGTAGCACAAAACTTAGATCCGGAAGCAACAGGAATGGATGCGATGTCTCTGAATTGGAACCAGTGGTCTCACATCTACCTATTTCCTCCATTTAACCTCCTACTAAAAGTACAGAACAAACTGTGAACTTTCAGGGGAACTGCACTTCTGGTGGCTACCAAGTGGCCCCAGAGCAATTGGTACCGTCTTGTTCTGGAACTCAAAGCCCTCCAGATCCTTTTATAACCTCCAATGCTGTCCCAGTTTGTTCAACAGACAAGTGTCTTCGCTTCTTCTTGGATAACAAAAACACTTCAGCTAATGATTTTCTAATGATAAAAGGAGTGTTAAAAATTTTTGATACACTACTTTTATTTTATATAGAAAGCAGGTCCAAAGAATGGAAACGCAAAAAGAAATAGTAGTCTTTTAATGTTTCCAAAAGTACATATATGACGTAATGATAATACAATAAGATATACACTATATACATATACAGAAAACGGGGGTTTTCAGACCCCAAATTTTGTAACAGCGTAGTAAACAGTAATACTCGTGACATAAAAGAAAATATCAACTGTGACTGGTTATGATATTAAAAAGACATATGAAACAAAGGATCATAGTTCCTTTGCACAACTTAGACTGAGGAGTCCCAATTATACAGTCCAAAAAGTCCATGCACGACACTTAAGAAGCTGGTTTAATCACACTACCAGTGGCCATGATGAAGTTTTTAATTTCTTCCAACTGATGTAGGTAATGTTTTAAGAACACTCGTGAAGATTTCTATCCTGTGGAAGCCTGTAAGCCTGCAAAAGACATAGATTGGAGAAAAAAATAAAGGAAGAGGTAACTTTTCTAGGGTCGTGACCTTCTGGAATGCTTTCCCGGTCAGCCGTTGTGATAAAGTAGGTGACTTTGGGTCTTACCTTTTTCAAAGAAAGATTAGATCCTGTCGACTCCCTTTTAACAAGTCTATCACCTTTAAAGGCCTGGCTCTCGGATATGTAGGCTCTAAGGCACTCCACGGGGCACAGAGAATGGTCCTCCTGTAGTGGAACAATCTTCCAGGGCCCCCAGCGTTTCATGAGAAATTTTTTTTTTTTTTTTTTTTGCCAAGAATACAGGGTCTGGATTAAGGTTTACCTCTCCCGAACTCGAGAATTTAATGTGACCATCATCCCTTGAAAGGGCCACAATCTCACTGACTCTAGCACCCGAAGCCATAGCAAGAAAAAATGACAGACTTTTGAGTAAGATCCTTCAGAGAGGCAGAGGCGTTATTTATCGAAGAGGCAAAGTGCAAGACTTTATCCAACGACCATGAAATAGCCTTAGGAGGAGCATTAAGTTTCAGTTTAGCACAAGCCTTCACGATCTTATTGAACAGCTCACTATTGAGTTTGATATCAAAAGCATATGTGATCGGTCTAGTTAGTGCCGACTTACATGAGGCAATAGTTGTAGAGGCTAGACCTTGATCGTGTAGTGAAATAAAGAAAGAAATACAGAAGTCCACAGAAATAGAAAAGGGCTGATGACTTTTCATGAATACAATCCATTTCTTCTAGGATGACAAATATTGTCGTTTTGTGGTGTTGGATTTGTGCTCTCCTATGAAGTCAATTCTTTCCCTTGCAACTCCAAATTTTCTTTGAGCTGTAAGGGCGAGAAAATCATTAGCTGAAGTGTTTTTGTTATCCAAGAAGAAGCGAAGACACTTGTCTGTTGAACAAACTGGGACAGCATTGGAGGTTATAAAAGGATCTGGAGGGCTTTGAGTTCCAGAACAAGACGGTACCAATTGCTCTGGGGCCACTGGGTAGCCACCAGAAGTGTAGTTCCCCTGAAAGTTCACAGTTTGTTCAGTACTTTTAGTAGGAGGTTGAATGGAGGAAATAGGTAGATGTGAGACCACTGGTTCCAATTCAAAGACATCGCATCCATTCCTGTTGCTTCCGGATCTAAGTTTTGTGCTACCTACCGCGGAGGATTCTTGTTGAAGTTTGTTGCAAAGTGATCGATTTGCAGTTCCAGGACTTGCTCTAAAATGAAACAGAATGATTTTGCGTCCTGAAACCATTCTGTTTCCTGAAGCTTGGTCTCGACAGGGCGTCCGCTGTCACATTGCGAACCCCTTTGAGGTGAACTGCTGAGATTTGATGTGATTTCGTCTTTGGGCATAGTCTCTTCAGAGTCAGAAATACTGCCATAGCTTCCAGAACATTAATTTGAAACTTCTGAAATGTGATTGACCACTGACCCTACACTTTCTTGAAAGAGGAGCTTCCCCCCCCAACCTTGTTCCAAGGTGTCCATGTGAATAGTCACGGAAGGAGGAGGGTACCGAAGAGGGACGGGGCTCGATAGACTTTTGGCAGTGGACCAGGGCTTGAGCTGCTTCCGCAGTAAGACCGGGGTTTTGTGGCAAAGATCTCTCCAAGTATTGGATGCCTTTCTTCTCCAAACTCTGTCGGTATCTTTGAGCCTTGCTTTCAGGTTTGGGTCTGTCACGGCAGCGAACTGTAACGACCCCATGACCCTTTCTTGTTGCCGTCTGGTGAGTACTTTTGAACAAAGTAGACACCTGACCGGGTTTGCAATTTCCTTTCTCTTGCCTTGGGGTAGAAAGAGGGTATGTGACTATGGATTCCAGTGAAGTCCTAGCCACTGGAATTTCTAAGCTGGAGATAGCCTGGACTTATTGAGGTTTATTTAAAAGCCCAGAGATTGTAGGAAGTTCACGACCTCTTGGGCTGTTTGAAGACATTTCAACTTCATTATAGCTCAGACTAACCAGTCGTCTAGCCTCTAGGTACAGCATTACCAGAAAGCCTCTGTTCTGAAGTTGTTGAATAATAGTCTTGACTAGTTTCGTGAAAATCCTTGGGGCTACACTGAGTCCGAAGTGCATAGCTTTGAATACGTAGGCCTTTCTTGCCTGTTTGAAACCAGGGTAGGGGGAAAAGCGCCGACCTATATGAAGATGCCAATAGGCGTCTGTAAGATCTATGGAGATGGAGTAGGCCCCCTGGTGTAGTAGGGTGTATTTGCGAACTAGTCAGCATCTGGAACTTGTCGTTCAGAATGGATTTGTCTAGTGGGGACAAGTCCAGAATAGTTCGAAGAGTGTTTGAATCTTTCTTGGGCCTGCAGAATAGCCGCCATTGAAATTTCATGAATTTTGTGCAGCGGATGACTCCCTTTCGAAGAAGGTCCTGAACATAATCTTCCAAAAAAAGGGGTTGTGGGTTGAAATAGCCTCTTGAAATGGGGTGGTTTCTGTCTCCATTTCCAGCCTAGCCCTTTTGATACTATGTTGTGAGCCCAGGGATAAAACTCCCATTGATCCCTGAAAAGGTGAGGTCGTCCCCCTACCGTATTCTCCTCATTGTTGTTGCGAAGGACCTGCAACTTTAGTCATCTTGTCTCTACTTCCTCGGTCACTAGTTTGACTGCTTCTTCCAGACCTCACCCTTCTTATGAGCTTCAGAAGAGTAGAACTTGGTGGTAGCTCTCTCGTACACCGGGTTGAAGGCTGGAGACTGAATCGTACTGCTGGGGAACCGTGTACATAGTGTGAGGGTCGGCGCCAACCAAGGCTGTTGTGACTAGAAAGAATTTCTTCTCTTGAAGTGACGTCTGGGCTTCTTGCCCTTGAGTTGAGGTCCTTCATTGGTGGTAAATTTTCGTTTAAGGGAAAACTTCACTTGTCGATAAGGCTCTTATTCACCTGAGCCTCTTTGTCCATGACTTCTTTATCCAGTTTCTCAGGGAAGAGATCGTTCCCCAAAATATTGAAGTCGATCAGTTTTCTAGGTTCATGTGTGATCGTAGCAGTGGCTATGACGCGTTCTCTAAATGCCCTTCTGGCTAGGAAGAAAGCATGGAGATCCATATGAAACATGATTAGGTGAGTCTTTGCCAAGACAGGGAAGAGATCTGATTTGGAATAGTTCTCAATAAGCTTCTCCAGATAAGATATGAAGGATAAAGAGGCAGAAAGTCTCTCTCTAACTTCCAGTTCTCCCTTCAATAGGAATTCGGGAATCCTAGACACTCTCATTAAACTGTTTGCCTCCAACGTCTTTGTCTAGTTTTCCAACAGTAAATGTATGTTGGACGTCCTCCCAATTGTTCAAATCGCAATGAGGGGCTAGAGAGACAGGTTTACATTCCTCTAGCACTGGGAATGCCCTGTTCTCCATTACTGCTTTCATCGCGGCCTCTAAGTTTTTAGAGGCAAAAGGGAAGACAGTATCCTTGGGTGCCACAAAAGTGGCCTGTTTCCTGCCAAAGGCAGAAAGTTGGGTGTTGGTGAATTCAGCTGACTTTAACTTCGTAACCAAAAGAGATTGAGCCTTGCCATGATCCAGAATGATTGTTTCCTGAGGGATCATATATTCACTAATGGACGCTTCCGAATTAAGCCTGACGTAGCAGTAAGGATACCTATCGATCGGGGGATAGAATTCCTAGTCTGAAACAGGCTTGGAATCCAAACCATCCTCAATATGAAGGAACCCTTCGTTTAAGGCCATATGCTCAGCATAGCGCCAAGGGTTCTTAACTATGCATTCCGGTAGGCTCGAAATTGTGGGAGCCTTAGAAACAGGTGCATGTTGTAAAGCTTCTATCCTCGCTGTCAGGTCTGCTTGAGAGCATTCATATTTGGGGGTTAGGTTCTCCATGACAGCTTTCATGGACGCCATTAGTTCCAAGTTACTAGGAAGGGGAGGTTTGTCTAACATCGGAACCGGGGTGGAGGTGGAAGCAGGGGCTTGGGTAGAAAGTAAAGAGGCACTGGGAGCTGCACTCACCTGATGTACATCCAATGACTCTTCTGAGGCTTGAGTGGTCAGTAGGATCCTCTCCCTATCTGACGACATAACTGAAGTAGTAGACATGTTGTTGGCATCCAGGCTTATGACTTGCTGAACGTCCCAAACTTCATCGTCCTCATGGTCTGCTGGTACCGGCAGGAGTTTGACCGTCGGTAACTGGTGACCAAATACAGGGGACACCTTAGCCTTGGGGAAGAGCAGGTCCTTCAGTTCCAGAGAAGGAAGATAAGGGGCACCTTGTTGAGAGCTCTTCTGTAAGCCTCTAACCCAGTGTCAGAGCGTCCTCTAACGTCGATCTCGAACGTCCAAGGAGACATCAGTAGCATAGAAGCTGGTTTGAAGGAGATCTATGCAAACTTGGCAGTTGGTAGGGTCCCAGATTGCATTGGATCCCTTGGTAACATGGCAGTCAGCGTGTTTCTGGCAGGTCTTGTGGCCACAGGGTAACTTGACCCGCCTGGTACAGGTGACCGTTGAACACTCCATGTCATCAGCGACCTGTAAAGATAGGACATTGTAATGAGTACAAAACCTTAAAGATCATATCTTCTTAAAATTAGTTAAAATTAACTTATCCTAACCTAAATAAACCTACCACTAAAGAATAGCTAAATCTAAAATGAAATTAGAATACATGTCAAACCACTCAGAAATCTGTAGTGACTTATAAAGCAAAACATAATGACGGTGTGGTAGGAATATGAAAGAAAGGATCACATCAAAGGGACACCAGAACCTCCAGAGTAGGTCTATTAGAACAGTCTAAGAAGGCAAGCTCCCTCATCATACTATATAGATCAGTAACAGCTGCCCCCGAGGCGGCCGCAGCTGGGAGGCAGCAATTATTTCTAGTAGCCAGAAAAGACTGACCTGTCAATAACCCAAGCATGTCGACACAAGGTGGCAGGCACATTGTAAGGTCAACAAGGGGAGAGTGAACAGTCCTATATGGAAGGGTCCACACTCAGGGGATGTACAAGAACGAAAGGCAGGTAATAAGTGAACCTTCCAAAACCTGATCATTATCATTAACTTATAAAAAGTGGTGGTGCAGCCCATCAGAAAATGAGAGACATACAAGACGGCCAGGACACTAAGAATTATAAATTCAAAGGCTGTCCTAACAACCAGGAAGGATCCAATCGACCAACCTGGCAAGGGAGTCAAGACTCCATAGCAAGAGGGATATCTCAAGCTGACAACACAGGAAGCAGAGCCAGAAGGTGGCACCTATTCCTAGATAGGCTAACCAGGCATGGGAGTCAAGACTCCATAACAAGAAGGATATAGCACAGGAAGAGAGGCTGCAGACTTAGAACAAGCACAGCCAAGGTGGCGGAGGAGGACCTCAAGGAGTACCAACTTCATGCTTAGATAGGCTTAGGTCATTAGGAGAACTGTGTAGGCAAGCCTAGACTACCTAGTAGGTGAGAGAAAGCTCAAAAGCAAGGGTGAGATGACTAGACAAGATGAACATAGTTCCAGTACAGTCAGTTTATGGCCTAATTAGGAAGGGGAAGGGGCAGAGAAACACCCAAGGGTGGTCTCTAAGGTGGCAGAGAGATTCTACCCAGGGGAGGAGAAAATCTTACCTACCTAGGTCAGGAAGGATATCCCACAAGTAGGCACACAAACAGACACAAGGGAAGGGGAAGAAAGGGGAGGTGATGGGAGACTCAAAAAACAGTGATTCGGTGTGACAGGAAGTCCCAACAGCAACATTAGAACAGCAATAGTGTTCCTAAGGGGGTGCCGTGATAGGGCACAGAGGACAAGTCCTCACAATCAGGCATAGCCTACTAAAGACTAAGAGAGAAGCCTAATAATGATTAAGGTAACACAAGGAGGTCTACTATTCAGCATCAGAACAGGGATTATGACGTTCCAATGGGTAAACATAAGTAGACACAGGGAACAGGATCCCAAGACCTGTGCTACCTCGCCACACATACAGGCGAAGTGGAAAGTGAAAACAGTCACCCTAGGGCAACTGAGAACACTATCCAACTCCCAGAAGGACCTTCACGACCTCAGCTCCATGCCGGTTCGGTGGAAGAAAGGTATGGTGCATAGTGAACATTTACCAGGCATGGCCACTGGCTAGGGTAGGCTAGCCTAAGACAATGCTGATAAAAAACACACAAGAACACCAATGAAGAATGGGGGGATACCATAAACATACCACACATTATACCATACTTTAGAATAGTAAAATAAAATCTATTCCTAAAGTAAAATGACCAAATAATCAAGAGTTCCTGAGTGATTGAGACATGGTGTAATGGCGCCGAAAGCATATCGGCCTCGGGACGATAAAAGTATGCAATACCATAGAAATATAGGGTGCAGACGCGAAATTCTCAAACACACAAAAAAGGGGATACTAAACTTTGTCAATGAGGACGAAGCTGAAGCATCCATGATCGAAAATCACTCAAAGAACTCAGAAAACAAGCAGAAACTCTCCAAGCGAAAAGACAGAAATGGCGCTGCAAACAGGAATGGTTCAATAGGAAACGTGTTAGTTGTAGCACATTGAGATCGGGTGTTGTAATGGCTCTCCTGCCCGCGGATCCTACCCTCTCCTTTCTTGCCAGACAAGGTTAACTCTATTCGGGGAAGGATAACCATGGCTTGTTATTAACACATACCTGATTTATACACGATATCTCTTGGGATATTCACTCCGGAGGTCAGAAATCCGTTGATACATGTAAGGTAAATTTCTCCAGTATATCACTCGCAGAAAT